>NW_026512971.1:0-26089 GCF_027579735.1 Bombina bombina | reverse complement strand
GTTTATGAGTTTTTATATAAGTGAATTTAGGTCCAGCTCTGAATTTAAACCGTGAGGGTGTAAGGTATTATAGTGGAATATTAGTTCTGCTTCTTTTCTCATAAGTAGTTTGTTCATGTTGCCGCCCCTCTTATTAATGGTCAGCTTTTTTATGCCCCAGAATTTAAAATGTTTAAGGTTTCCCTGATGTATCTCTTTAAAATGTGAATATAGTTTGGTGTCTGAGGCTCCATGTTCAATTTTTAGAAGATGTTCACGTATTCTATCTTTGAGCATTCTACTTGTTTGTCCGAAGTAGGAAAGTGAACAGGAACATTGTATACAATATACAATGTTTCTATCTGTACATCTAATGACTTCTTTGATTTTAGTTGAATATTTGGTAGTGGGGGATTTTAGTTCTTTGAGTTTGGTGCTGTATTGACAAGATTTACAAGATATGCAAGGGTAATATCCACTTAATTCTTTACCTAAAAGATCTCTATCATGTGCTTGTTTACCCCTTTTAAATTCACTTGGTGAGAGTATCATTTTAAGGTTCCTAGCTTTTCTAAAAATAATATCTGGTTGATTTTTGAGGTTGTGGCCTAGAATTTGATCTTGTTTGAGTAAATTCCAATGTTTCTTTAGGATTTTCTTAATTTCTAGATGTTGTGAACTGTAATCTGTTATAAATGGTATGAAAAGATCTTCTGAATTGTTGTTCATATTGACATTTCTTTTATGATTTTTATTTTTGTTTTTTAGTAATGTCTCTCTATCTATGGTGGCTACCTCATTCATTGTTTTTTTGATACTGAGCGGGTTATATCCTTTCTCTATAAATCTAGTAGTTAATATTTCTGATTGAAGATTATAATTTTCTAATGAGGAACAGTTTTTTTTAATCCTCATAAACTGACTTTTGGGTATGTTTGATTTCCATTGTGTTAAATGGCAGCTCTCAAAGTGTATGTAATTGTTGGCGTCAATATCTTTAAAATATGTTTTGGTATGGATTTGGTTATTAACTATTTCGATTTCTATATCTAGGAAATGCATCTTTCTGCTACTGTATTCGTGGGTGAAAGTAATACCCATATTATTATTGTTTATATCAGTCATAAAGGTATCTAATAGCTCTATATCACCCTTCCATATCAGAAATATATCGTCAATGTATCTGCAATAGTGCACGAGGTTCGCCCCCCATGGGCCATCATAGATGTATGTTTTTTCAAATGAGCCCATGAATAGATTGGCATAATACATTGATTTTTATTTACAGCAATATGTCATAAATTTACAATCATACCTCAAAGATTCAACACATTTTCTTAATTCTATCAAAAATCTAACCTGGCAAGATAACTATACTCTAGTCACATGTGATGTGAATTCACTTTACACAAATATCCAACATGAACTGGGACTTACAGCAGTCAAAACTTTTCTAGATAGAGATAATGAACTCCCATCATTACAAAATAAATTTATAATTGAATGCATTAAGTTTATTCTATCAAATAACTGTTTCTTATTTAATGATGAATTGTTCCTCCAAATAAAAGGGACTGCGATGGGCACGAGGTTCGCCCCCAGTTATGCCAATCTATTCATGGGCTCATTTGAAAAAACATACATCTATGATGGCCCATGGGGGGCGAACCTCGTGCACTATTGCAGATACATTGACGATATATTTCTGATATGGAAGGGTGATATAGAGCTATTAGATACCTTTATGACTGATATAAACAATAATAATATGGGTATTACTTTCACCCACGAATACAGTAGCAGAAAGATGCATTTCCTAGATATAGAAATCGAAATAGTTAATAACCAAATCCATACCAAAACATATTTTAAAGATATTGACGCCAACAATTACATACACTTTGAGAGCTGCCATTTAACACAATGGAAATCAAACATACCCAAAAGTCAGTTTATGAGGATTAAAAAAAACTGTTCCTCATTAGAAAATTATAATCTTCAATCAGAAATATTAACTACTAGATTTATAGAGAAAGGATATAACCCGCTCAGTATAAAAAAAACAATGAATGAGGTAGCCACCATAGATAGAGAGAAATTACTAAAAAACAAAAATAAAAATCATAAAAGAAATGTCAATATGAACAACAATTCAGAAGATCTTTTCATACCATTTATAACAGATTACAGTTCACAACATCTAGAAATTAAGAAAATCCTAAAGAAACATTGGAATTTACTCAAACAAGATCAAATTCTAGGCCACAACCTCAAAAATCAACCAGATATTATTTTTAGAAAAGCTAGGAACCTTAAAATGATACTCTCACCAAGTGAATTTAAAAGGGGTAAACAAGCACATGATAGAGATCTTTTAGGTAAAGAATTAAGTGGATATTACCCTTGCATATCTTGTAAATCTTGTCAATACAGCACCAAACTCAAAGAACTAAAATCCCCCACTACCAAATATTCAACTAAAATCAAAGAAGTCATTAGATGTACAGATAGAAACATTGTATATTGTATACAATGTTCCTGTTCACTTTCCTACTTCGGACAAACAAGTAGAATGCTCAAAGATAGAATACGTGAACATCTTCTAAAAATTGAACATGGAGCCTCAGACACCAAACTATATTCACATTTTAAAGAGATACATCAGGGAAACCTTAAACATTTTAAATTCTGGGGCATAAAAAAGCTGACCATTAATAAGAGGGGCGGCAACATGAACAAACTACTTATGAGAAAAGAAGCAGAACTAATATTCCACTATAATACCTTACACCCTCACGGTTTAAATTCAGAGCTGGACCTAAATTCACTTATATAAAAACTCATAAACAAAAACTCAAGGAGTAATTTCCAACATCTTGGCACCGTATATTAAGTTTAAAAATTCCTTCTAACTAATTCACTTCCATTTTTAAATATATGATTACACAAAAAAAAAATTCTCTTCTATGCACAAAATAATTTCCCTTTAAGATCATAAAACTTCACATAACACTAATATGTACACTCTATCCAAGTATATTAGCATATGTTTCATTAAAAACAATATTGAATACCTTTTAAAAGCTTTCAGAGAATTCTTTAGAGTTTTTTGAAAAAACCGCTATGAGCTCGCCTTTTTTCCATATTCACACTTTTTTGTGACTGATATATATCTTCAAAGTAAGTTAAAGTAGTAATAGGTAACTTAGAATAGTCACTACATATAATGCTGATAAGCCTTCTAAATATTGCATCTAACCTCACATTTACTTATTATTTATTCCCACATTCCTTCGTAACATATACAAGTCAGTTAAGCAAATGCAATTAACATCTAGTACAAAAAAATCCATTTGATTAATATCAAAGTACTTGATGTTTATATGAGCTACTACATAGTCCAATATTATCTAAATAAACATCATACAAATTTAAACTAATATTTCAATTTAACGTAGCATTCTATATTATTATTATTAACTTTTTTCCTTATATTATTAACTCCTTTAAATTCATTTATTCAACAAAAGTACTCCCATACCAAAAAATTGTTCTGCATTCACACATTTCGAAACATTGTTTCTCATTTGATATGTCAAAGTGAACTCTTCATTTTCTCTTAAATTTCTGCTGTCACTTTCCTAGGTTATATATTAAGATCACGATTACACGCAACATAGCAAAAATACGACATCACATAGATCGTTTTTTTCTAAGAACGATTTTCTAAGTTCATACATATTACACCTATGAGAGATAGATATGGAATATCTGTACACTTTACATTTATGCTTCATATTTAATTGTGACTCCCTGTACATATGTACATACAATTTATTGCAAGGTTTGTAACGAATGTGTCTAAAAAGAGAAAAAGTTTTTTTCCCATACAAATTGGAAAACAAGCTCCCAAATTTTGAATGACATCAAACACACCTGTTAATTCAATTGGAAACACACCCACCAAGGAGGGTACTTCCCAACCAATAAGGAGGATCTTATAGACATTTAAACCTGGATTAACACAGAACGAGCATCTTGATAAAGGCCTATCGGGCTGAAACGCGTAGATTTGCTCGTCTGCACATAACTTCTACTCTGATTCAAGTGGTTACAGTAGGTACGGTGCAATATCCCTCTCACAATACACAGAGGCTGATATACGCTTAATTAACCGGCCCATGATCTGCCTACCGCTTGTGTCCACCTTATGATTACCGCAATACATCTGGGGTTTGAAGCACACTCCCGACTCTGATACTGTAAGGGTAATAGGACTCGTTTGGTACAGCTGTCAAACAAAGCATCAGAAACCAGCTAATACCTTCGGTCCCAGGACCTACCCTTACATCTGCCACTGTGGCCATTACCCTAGGACGCTACAGGATCACTCACAGCAAGCACTGAAGGATTACAATTACCAGCGTGCTCTCTACATTAATACTTGCTCTACTTACACCAGGAGAATCACTCTGCACAAAGTCACGGGACTTAATAAAAACAACGGACAACTCCACACATAGCAGAGACGGTAATTTAATGTGCCCTATATGAGAACATTTGTGAATTATCCAATACGGACACATTTGAAGTTTAGGCTGCCAAAATACTTAGCAAGCTAACTTTTTCTCTTGCCATTTTTATCTTTTGCCAATATTACTTGAAATCAACACCCATTGTTTATGTATTTTATGTTTATGTCCTTTTATTATACTGTTTTAATCAGTGCCGGCACTATTGTTATATGATTATACGATTATTGTATAATAAATTTTTAAAGATTCACATAGTTATTATCTTTTTTAGACATATATTTTTTATACATCACCATATTAGTATAGATATACCATATACAAATTGAGCTCTGTGCTTTCATTAGCGCTACCCTGCACCTCTTTTCCATTTTTACTCAAATCTGTTTGTGGTTCCCAAAAAAGAGGGAACCTTCAGACCGATTTTGGATCTATAGATCTTAAACAAATTCCTCAAAGTTCCGTCGTTCAAGATGGAAACTATTCGTACCATCCTACCACTGATCCAGGAGGGTCAATATATGACTACATTGATCTAAAGGATGCTTATCTTCACTTTCCGATACACAAAGATCATCATCGGTTTCTCAGGTTTGCCTTTCAAGACAGTCATTACCAGTTGTAGCTCTTCCCTTTGGATTAGCTACAGCCCCAAGAATCTTTACAAAGGTTCTAGGGTCGCTTTTGGCGGTCCTAAGGCCGCGGGGCATAGCAGTAGCCCCTTATTTAGACGACATCCTGATACAGGCGTCAAACTTCCAAATTGCCAAGTCTCATACGGACATAGTACTGGCATTTCTGAGGTCGCATGGGTGGAAAGTGAACGAGGAAAAGTTGTTAACTATCCCCACTCACAAGAGTTTCCTTTCTAGGGACTCTGATAGATTCTGTAGAAATGAAAATTTACCTTGACGGAGTCCAGGTTATCAAAGCTTCTAAATTCCTATCGGGTTCTTCATTCCATTAAGCACCCTTTGGTGGCTCAGTGTATGGAAGTAATCGGCTTAATGGTAGCGGCAATGGACATAGTGCCGTTTGCACGCTTACATCTCAGACCGCTGCAACTATGCAGGCTCAGTCAGTGGAGCGGGGATTACACAGATTTGGCCCCTCAACTGAATCTGGACCAAGAGACCAGGGATCCTCTTCCCTGGTGGCTATCTCGGGTCCATCTGTCCAAAGGTATGACCTTCGCAGGCCAGATTGGACTATTGTAACAACAAATGCCAGCCTTCTAGGTTGGGGTGCAGTCTGGAACTCCCTGAAGGCTCAGGGATCGTGGACTCAGGAGTCTCTCCTTCCAATAAATATTCTGGAACTAAGAGCAATATTCAAGGCTCTTCAGGTTTGGCCTCCGTTAGCAACTCTGAGGTACATCAGATTTCAGTCGGTCAACATCACGACTGTAGCTTACATCAACCATCGAGGGGGAACAAGAAGTTCCCTAGAGATGTTAGAAGTTTCAAAAATATTTCACTGGGCAGAGATTCACTCTTGCCACCTATCAGCTATCCATATCCCAGGTGTAGAGCACTGGGAGGCGGATTTTCTAAGTTGTCAGACTTTTCATCCGGGAGAGTGGGAACTCCATCCGGAGGTATTTGCACAACTGATTCTCCGTTGGGGCAAACCAGAACTGGATCTCATGGCGTCTCGCTAGAACGCCAAGCTTCCGTGTTACGGATCCAGGTCCAGGGATCCCAAGGCGACACTGATAGATACTCTAGCAGCGCCCTGGTCTTTCAACCTGGCTTATGTGTTTCCACCGTTTCCTCTGCTCCCTCGACTGATTGCCAAGATCAAGCAGGAGAGAGCATCGGTGATTCTGATAGCACCTGCGTGGCCACGCAGGACCTGGTATGCAGATCTAGTGGACATGTCATCCTTTCCACCATGGTCTCTGCCTCTGAGACAGGACCTTCTACTTCAGGGTCCTTTCAACCATCCAAATCTAATTTCTCTGAGGCTGACTGCCTGGAGATTGAATGCTTGATTTTATCAAAGCGTGGCTTCTCCGAGTAAGTTATTGATACCTTTAATACAGGCACGAAAGCCTGTCACTAGGAAAATTTACCATAAGGTATGGCGTAGATATCTTTATTGGTGTGAATCCAAGGGTTACTCATGGAGTAAGGTCAGGATTTCTAGGATTTTATCTTTTCTCCAAGAAGGTTTGGAAAAAGGATTGTCAGCTAGTTTCTTAAAGGGACAGATTTTTGCTCTGTCTATTCTTTTGCATTAGCGTCTGGCAGATGTTCCAGATGTTCAGGCATTTTGTCAGACTTTAGTTTGAATCAAGCCTGTGTTTAAACCTGTTGCTCCACCATGGAGCTTAAACTTGGTTCTTAAGGTTCTTCAAGGAGTTCCGTTTGAACCTCTTCATTCCATAGATAAACTTTTATCTTGGAAAGTTCTTTTTTTTTTTTTTTTTTTGGTAGCTATTTCCTCGGCTCGTAGAGTCTCTGAGCTATCTGCCTTACAATGTGATTCTCCTTATCTGATTTTTCATACGGATAAGGTAGTCCTGCGTACCAAACCTGGGTTCTTACCTAAGGTGGTATCTAACAAGAATATCAATCAAGACATTGTGGTTCCATCCTTGTGTTACACAATCTGGACGTGGTCTGTGCTTTAAAGTTTTACTTACAAGCTACTAAAGATTTTCGTCAAACATCTACTTTGTTTGTTGTCTACTCTGGACAGAGGAGAGGTCAAAAGGCTTTGGCAACCTCTTTTTTTCTTTTTGGCTAAGAAGCTTAATCCGCTTAGCCTATGAGACTGCTGGACAGCAGCCTCCTGAAAGGATTACAGCTCATTCCACTAGAGCTGTGGCTTCCACTTGGGCCTTTAAAAATGAGGCTTCTGTTGAACAGATTTGCAAGGCGGCGACTTGGTCTTCGCTTCATACTTTTTCAAAATGTTACAAATTTGATACTTTTGCTTCTTCGGAGGCTATATTTGGGAGAGAGGTTTTACAGGCAGTGGTTCCTTCCATTTAAGTTCCTGCCTTGTCCCACCCTTCATCCGTGTACTTTAGCTTTGGTATTGGTATCCCACAAGTAATGGATGATCCGTCGACTGGATACACCTTACAAGAGAAAACACAATTTATGCTTACCTGATAAATTTATTTCTCTTGTGGTGTATCCAGTCCACGGCCCGCCCTGTCATTTTAAGGCAGGTAATTTTTAAATTTAAACTACAGTAACCACTACACCCTATGGTTCCTCCTTTCTCGGCTTGTTTTCGGTCGAATTACTGGCTATGACAGTTAGGGGAGGAGCTATATTACAGCTCTGCTGTGGGTGTCCTCTTGCAACTTCCTGTTGGGAATGAGAATATCCCACAAGTAATGGATGATCCGTGGACTGGATACACCACAAGAGAAATAAATTTATCAGGTAAGCATAAATTGTGTTTTTACTTAAAAAAATATTTGATTAAAGGGATCCTAAACCCAATGTTTTTCTTTAATGATTCAGATAGAGCAGCAATTTTAAGCAACTTTATAATTTGCTCTTATTCTCATGTTTTCTTCATTCTCTAGTTATCTTTATTTAAAGAGCAGGTTCACAACCTGGGTTATGCATGCTTATTGTTTGCTTAATGTAACCACCAATAAGCAAGCACTATCCAGTGTGCTGAACCTACAATGAGCCAGTTACTAAGCTTACATTCCTGCTTTTTAAATAAAGATACTTTAAAATTGTGCAGTGTCTAGTTTTGCTGTAGTGACTTAAATTTATTTTATATCAGTGTGCAGTTTTAAGGTTATTTATGCCATTTTTCTTTTTTTTGGGAAGCCATTTAATAAGTTATTTTTCAAGCATTTTATTTTTCCTAGTTATTAGCTTTTAATGTTTAAAATTTTAATAAACATGTTCAGGTTATACAAGATTTGTGTAGAAATTGTGTTGCTTTTTCAAAACTTTAAATGTACAGAATATCGGCTCCCGTTATCGGCCTGAATGGCGGTCGATTATCGGTATCGGCCCTGAAAAAAACAATATCGGTCTATCCCTAGTTCGATTACAGACTCAAGATGGCCAGAAACAAAGAAGTTTCTTCTGAAACGTGTCAGTCTAGTCTTGTTCTATGAAATGGTTATTCCATTTGAGAAATGCCAAGAAACTGTAGATCTCGTACAACTCTGTGTAGGGCTGTGC
Organism: Bombina bombina; assembly: GCF_027579735.1. Taxonomy (NCBI): domain Eukaryota; kingdom Metazoa; phylum Chordata; class Amphibia; order Anura; family Bombinatoridae; genus Bombina; species Bombina bombina. The sequence goes on along the minus strand of NW_026512971.1, from coordinate 17,412 downwards.
AATATGGGAAAAAATGAATATAATGATTTTGGCCATGCAATATTGCGATTTTTGAAAAATAACTGTTAAACATACATTTCTCAATAAAAAATGCATTGAAATGTACAGAATCTTAAAGTACATATTTCTCATTGTTCGATACAGACTGAGAGCTTTACAATACAATCAACAAAACTAGTTTAAATGAAATTAGCTGCCTGTACTGTGGTTAAACAGTAGCCAATCCTTACCACATTGGCCATGTCAGTCAAGCTGTGGTTATGAGATAAAGATAAAGATATATGTATATGTGTGTGTGTATATATATATATATATATATATATATATATTGTTATTTTGTAATAGGTACTTCTTGGTACTTAAGGAAAAGCTATATGTATTTTTCTCTTATAAGGTGTATCTAGTCCACGGGTTCATCCATTACTTGTGGGATATTCAACTTCCCAACAGGAAGTTGCAAGAGGACACCCACATCAGAGCTGTCTATATAGCTCCTCCCCTAACTGCCACTCCCAGTCATTCTCTTGCAACTCTCGACAAGATAGGAAGTATCAAGAGATATGTGGTGACTTAGTGTAGTTTTTAGCTTCAATCAAGAGTTTGTTATTTTTAAACGGTACCGGCGTCGTACTGTTTTACTCGCAGGCAGAAATTAGAAGAAGAATCTGCCTGGAGGTTGATGATCTTAGCGGTTTGTAACTAAGGTCCATTGCTGTTCTCACACATAACTGAAGAGTATGGGAAAGACTTCAGTTGGGGGAACGGTTTGCAGATTACCTGCCTTGAGGTATGTTCAGTATATTTCTAGAAAGATAAGATCTAGAAAATGCTGACAGAGCCTTGTATAATTGAGGTAAGCCTGATGCAGTGATTTAACAACGACTGGGATCATGCTTACAAAAAAGGGTAATATTCATGTTAATACTCATATTTCTTAGTGACAAAACGTTTACATGTTATATACAAAGAACGTTTTTTTCTCTGAGGGTGATAAATCGTTTTTTGGGGCCTAGTTTCCACATGGCTAGTCAGATACTCCTAGGAGTATTTTCTTAAGGCCCTCTGACATCGAGTGCATGGTGGGAGGGGCCTATTTTCGCGCTCTAGATGCACAGTTCTTATTCAGACTGAGACATCCAGCTTCCCTAAAGGAGTCCTCTAGCATTTGAGGACCACTATAGAGGGCTTATTTCTTTCCTAAATCGTATTTGAGGGCAGGTAGGAGCCACAGCAGAGCTGTGGCAAGGTGTTTAACTGTTTATTAACGTTTTTTAACTTTTTTCAAATCCGGTTTGGGGCCTAAAGGGCTAATCATCCATTTGCAAGTGGGTGCAATGTTGCTTTAGTCCCTTATACACACTGTAAAAATTTCGAAGAGTTTACTACTTTTTAACACTATTTTTGCAGTCTCTTAAAGGCACAGTACCGTTTTTGTTTAATTGCTGTTTCACATTTATTAAAGTGTTTTCCAAGCTTGCTGGTCTCATTACTAGTCTGTTAAACATGTCTGACATAGAGGAAACTCCTTTTTCAATATGTTTAGAAGCCATTGTGGAACCCCCTCTTAGAATGTTTACCAAATGTACTGAAATTTCTATAAATTATAAAGACCATATTATGGCATTTAAAGATTTATCACCAGAGGTTTATTAGACTGACAAAAGGGAGGTTATGCCATCTAGCTCTCCCCACGTGTCAGAACCTATAACTCCCGCTCAAGTGACGCCAAGTACATCTAGCGCGTCCAATTCGTTTACCTTACAAGACATGGCGGCAGTTATGACTAATACCCTCACAGAGGTATTGTCCAAACTGCCAGGGTTACAGGGAAAGCGAGACAGCTCTGGGGCTAGAACAAATACAGAGCTTTCTGACGCTTTAGTAGCTATGTCCGATATACCCTCACAATGCTCCAAAGCCGTGGCAAGGGAGTTGCTATCTGAGGGTGAGATTTCAGATTCAGGGAAGACGTTACTTCTGTCCGATTCTGAAATGACAGCCTTTAAATTTAAGCTTGAATACCTCCGCTTATTGCTCAGGGAGGTTTTAGCGACTCTGGATGACTGTGACCCCATTGTAGTTCCAGAGAAATTGTGTAAAATGGACAAATACTTTGCAGTGCCTGTTTACACTGATGTCTTTCCAGTCCCTAAGAGGTTTTCGGAAATTATTACTAAGGATTGGGATAGACCAGGTGTTCCGTTCTCTCCCCCTCCTGCTTTTAAAAAGATGTTTCCCATAGATGTCGCTATATGGGACTCGTGGCAGACAGTCCCTAAGGTGGAGGGTGCTGTTTCTACCCTAGCTAAGCGTACAACTATCCCCGTCGAGGACAGTTGTGCTTTCTTAGATCCTATGGATAAAAAATTGGAGTGTCTCCTTAAGAAAATTTTTATCCATCAAGGTTTTATTCTCCAGCCTCTTGCATGCATTGCCCCAGTTACTGCTGCAGCGGCTTTTTGGTTTGAGTCTCTTGAGGAGGCTCTACAGGTGGAGACCCCGTTAGCTAACTTGAGAGCTTTAATCCTGTCTAAAATATCATCTAATTCCTTTATTTATGACGCCGTTTTTCATCTAACCAAACTAACGGCTAAGAATTCACGTTTTGCCATTCTGGCTCGCAGGGCACTATGGCTTAAGTCCTGGTCAGCAGACGTTACTTCAAAGTCTAAGCTTCTTAACATCCCCTTCAAAGGACAGACACTTTTCGGGCCGGGCCTGAAGGAGATCATTTCTTATATTACTGGAGGAAAAGGTCACGCCCTTCCTCAGGATAAGTCCAATAAATTAAGGACCAAACAGAATATTTTTCGTTCATTTCGAAACTTCAAAAGTGGCGCAGCTTCAGCTTCCTCTAATGCAAAACGAGGGAAATTTCGCCCAGTCCAAACCAGTCTGGAGACGGAACCAGGCTTGGAACAAGGGGAAGCAGGCCAAAAAACCTGCTTCCGCCTCTAAGACAGCATGAAGGAGTAGCCCCCGATCCGGGACCGGATTTAGTAGGGGGCAGACTTTCTCTCTTCGCCCAGGCTTGGGCAAGAGACGTCCAGGATCCCTGGGCATTAGAGATGTTTCCCAGGGATATCTTCTGGACTTCAAAGCTTCATCTCCAAAGGGGAGATTTCATCTCTCACTATTATCTGTAAACCAGATAAAGAGAGAGGCATTCTTACGTTGTGTTCAAGACCTACTGGTTGTGGGAGTGATCCACCCAGTTCCAAGGGAGGAACAGGGGCAGGGCTTCTATTCAAATTTGTTTATAGTTCCCAAAAAAGAGGGAACTTTCAGACCAATCTTGGATCGGATCTAGTAGGTGGAAGACTTTCTCTCTTCGCCCAGGCTTGAACAAGAGACGTCCAGGATCCCTGGGCATTAGAGATGTTTCCCAGGGATATCTTCTGGACTTCAAAGCTTCATCTCCAAAGGGGAGATTTCATCTCTCACTATTATCTGTAAACCAGATAAAGAGAGAGGCATTCTTATGTTGTGTTCAAGACCTACTGGTTGTGGGAGTGATCCACCCAGTTCCAAGGGAGGAACAGGGGCAGGGCTTCTATTCAAATTTGTTTATAGTTCCCAAAAAAGAGGGAACTTTCAGACCAATCTTGGATCGGATCTAGTAGGTGGAAGACTTTCTCTCTTCGCCCAGGCTTGAACAAGAGACGTCCAGGATCCCTGGGCATTAGAGATGTTTCCCAGGGATATCTTCTGGACTTCAAAGCTTCATCTCCAAAGGGGAGATTTCATCTCTCACTATTATCTGTAAACCAGATAAAGAGAGAGGCATTCTTACGTTGTGTTCAAGACCTACTGGTTGTGGGAGTGATCCACCCAGTTCCAAGGGAGGAACAGGGGCAGGGCTTCTATTCAAATCTGTTTATAGTTCCCAAAAAAGGGAACTTTCAGACCAATCTTGGATCGGATCTAGTAGGTGGAAGACTTTCTCTCTTCGCCCAGGCTTGAACAAGAGACGTCCAGGATCCCTGGGCATTAGAGATTGATTCCCAGTGATATCTTCTGGACTACAAAGCTTCATCTCCAAAGGGGAGATTTCATCTCTCACAATTATCTGTAAACCAGATAAAGAGAGAGGCATTCTATTCAAATCTGTTTATAGTTCCCAAAAAAGAGGGAACTTTCAGACCAATCTTGGATCTCAAGATCCTAAACAAATTTCTCAGGGTCCCATCCTTCAAGATGGAGACTATCCGAACCATCCTCCCTATGATCCAGGAGGGTCAATATATGACTACTACGGACTTAAAGGATGCTTATCTCCACATTCCGATTCGCAGAAATCATCATCATTTCCTCAGGTTCGCCTTCTTAGACAGGCATTACCAGTTGGTGGCTCTTCCTTTCGGGTTAGCCACGGCACCAAGAATCTTTACGAAGGTTCTATGGTCCCTACTGGCGGTTCTAAGGCCACGGGGCATAGCGGTGGCTCCTTACGTAGATGACATTCTGATACAGGCGTAGACTTTTCAAATCGCCAAGTCCCAAACGGACATTGTTCTGGCCTTTCTGAACGAAGAAAAGAGTTCTCTCTCCCCTCTCTTCCTTCCTAGGAACTCTTGATAGATTCAGTAGAAATTAAAATCTTTCTGACAGAGGTCAGGTTATCAAAGCTTCTAGCTTCCTGCCGTGCTCTTCATTCCACTTCTCGGCAGTTAGTGGCTCAGCGTATGGAAGTAATCGGCCTAATGGTAGCGGCAATGGACATAGTTCCGTTTGCCCGCCTACATCTCAGACCACTGCAACTTTGCATGCTCAGTGGAATGGGGACTACACAGATTTATCCCCTCTTTTCTAAATCTGGTTCAAGAGAACAGGGATTCTCTTCTCTGGCGGTTATCTCTGGTCCATCTGTCCAGGGGAATGAGTTTCCGCAGGCCAGAGTGGACTATAGTGACGACAGATGCCAGCCTTCTGGGCTGGGGCGCAGTCTGGAACTCCCTGAAGGCTCAGGGTTCGTGGACTCAGGAGGAAGCCCTCCTTCCGATAAACATTCTGGAACTGAGAGCGATATTCAATGCTCTTCAGGCTTGGCCTCAACTAGCTGTGGTTAGGTTCATCAGATTTCAGTTGGACAATATCACGACTGTAGCCAATATCAACCATCAGGGGGCAACAAGAAGCCCCCTGGCAATGTTGGAGGTTTCAAAGATAATTCTATGGGTAGAGATTCACTCTTGCCATCTCTCAGCTATCCATATCCCAGGAGTAGAGAACTGGGAGGCGGTTTTTCTAAGTCGGTAGCTCCATCCGGAGGTATTTGCCCAGCTGATTCAACTATGGAGCAAACCAGAACTGGATCTGATGGCATCTCGTCAGAACGCCAAGCTTCCTTGTTACGGGTCCAGGTCAAGGGATCCCCAGGCAGCGCTGATAGATGCTCTAGCAGTGCCCTGGTCCTTCAGCCTGGCTTATGTGTTCCCACCATTTCCTCTCCTCCCTCGTCTGATTGCCAAGATCAAGCAGGAGAGAGCTTCAGTGATTTTGATAGCACCTGTGTGGCCACGCAGGACTTGGTATGCAGATCCGGTGGACATGTCATCCCTTCCACCATGGACTCTGCCGCTGAGGCAGGACCTTCTACTCCAAGGTCCATTCAAACATCCAAATCTAATTTCTCTGCAGCTGACTGCTTGGAGATTGAACGCTTGATTTTATCAAAACGTGGTTTCTCCAAGTCGGTCATTGATGCCTTAATTCAGGCTTGAAAGCCTGTCACCAGGAAAATCTATCATAAGATATGGTGTAAATATCTTCATTGGTGTGAATCCAAGGGTTACTCATGGAGTAAAGTCAGGATTCTTAGGATATTATCCTTTCTCCAAGAAGGATTGGAGAAGGGATTGTCAGCTAGTTCCTAAAAGGGACAGATTTCTGCTCTGTCTATTCTTCTGCACAAGCATCTGGCAGATGTTCCAGATGTTCAGGCGTTTTGTCAGGCTTTAGTTAGAATCAAGCCTGTGTTTAAACCTGTTGCTCCGCCATGGAGTTTAAATTTAGTTCTTAAAGTTCTTCAAGGGGTTCCGTTTGATCCTCTGCATTCCATAGATATCAAGCTTTTATCTTGGAAAGTTCTGTTTTTGGTAGCTATCTCTTTGGCTCGAAGAGTTTCAGAGTTATCTGCCTTACAGTGTGATTCCCCTTATCTGATCTTCCATGCAGATAAGGTAGTTTTGCGTACCAAACCTGGGTTTCTTCCTAAGGTGGTATCTAATAAGAATATCAATCAGGAGATTGTTGTTCCGTCACTGTCCTAATCCTTCTTCAAAGAAGGAACGTCTATTACACAATCTTGATGTGGTTCGTGCTTTAAAGTTTTATTTACAAGCTACTAAGGATTTTAGTCAAACATCTGCATTGTTTTTTGTCTACTCTTGACAGAGGAGAGGCCTAAAGGCTTCGGCATCTTCTCTTTCTTTTTGGCTGAGAAGCATAATCCGTTTAGCTTATGAGACTGCTGGCCAGCAGCCTCCTGAAAGATTTACAGCTCATTCCACTAGGGCAGTAGTTGAACAGATTTGTAAGGCGGCGACTTGGTCTTCGCTTCATACTTTTTCTAAATTCTACAAATTTGATACTTTTGCTTCCTCGGAGGCTATTTTTGGGAGAAAGGTCTTGCAGGCAGTGGTGCCTTCCGTTTAAGTTCCTGCCTTGTCCCTCCCTTCATCCGTGTCCTAAAGCTTTGATATTGGTATCCCACAAGTAATGGATGAACCCGTGGACTGGACACACCTTACAAGAGAAAACAAAATTTATGCTTACCTGATAAATTTCTTTCTCTTGTGGTGTATCCAGTCCACGGCCCACCCTGTCACTTTAAGGCAGTCACCACTGCACCCTATAGTTTCTCCTTTTTTCTTGCTTGTCTTCAGTCGAATGACTGGGAGTGGCAGTTAGGGGAGGAGCTATATAGACAGCTCTGCTGTGGGTGTCCTCTTCCTGTTGGGAAGGAGAATATCCCACAAGTAATGGATGAACCCGTGGACTGGATACACCACAAGAGAGATAAATTTATCCGGTAAGCATAAATTTTGTTATTGCATGTATACATTTTTTAAATTTTGATTTTACTCGGGGGGGAAAAAAGCAAAACCAGATAAAGCTAAACACACACAATATATATATTTACACAGGTAGCTCTCAGTTTACGCCGGAGTTAGGTTCCAGAAGGAATGGTTGTAAATAGAAACCGTTGTAAATTGAAACCCAGTTTATAATGTAAGTCAGTGGGAAGTGAGGGAGTTAGGTTCCAGGCCCCTCTCAAAATTGTCATAAGTAACACCTAATAACATTACTTTTAAAGCTCTGAAATTAAGACTTTAAATACTAAACAGCATTATAAACCTTAATAAAATAATCACACAACACAGACTTTACTTTAGTGCTCTCCATTGTTAGGATTTTAGATAATATCTGGTCTGCAGCTATTCTATGCATTCCAGTATGGACAGATTTATAGGCAGGAAGATCTTGTTCCTTTGAAAGCTGCTCGATCGCTCAGGTCTGTCTCATCTATGTGATAGATCTACGCATTAAAGTTTCAAATTAATCAAAGCAGTTCCAGTCTGCTCTAGCATAAGTAAATAAAGGGTATATCCTTATACCCCAAAGGAGATTTTTTTTTAAATTATAAATACTATGCAAATTATAGAAGGACTGCCCAAACATAAGGTGTATATTGGGTAATGCACCTCTACTGAGTATGACCCCAATACCCACGAGAAAGAAAGAACACCCTAACAATGCTAAGAGTGTGGAAAATTTCCATGGTGCATAATATCTATGGCCATTATGCCCCTAAATAAGTAGTTGTGCAGCCTCTAAGAGAAATAAGTACAGATTTGCTCAAAATACTGAAACTGCATCTAACGCACCTGAAACAGGATACACTAAATGCTAAGAGGGTGCAAATAAACATTTGTACTTTGCATTCAAGTACTATTCCTCTGTACAAGGTAGCTACATCAGAGAAAGACCCCTGCTCCTGGTTTAGGTACATAACCCCCTCCAGTAATGAACAGCAAGAGCGATAGGAGAGCATGGAAAGTGGTCCCACTCAGAAGAGAATTAAAGAGTGCCAATACCGCGTGGCAAAGAGAGAGTTAACTCTCTCCCTTTTGCACACAAGCACCCCCTCACTGCCTCTTCCCGCTTAACCGGCACCATCTCAGCGCTCCCGTAGCTAAACACAAGAAGAGGAGTGCTAAGATGCTAGTGGCTGTAGAAAGACACAGAAATAATAAAGCTGCAGAAATGTAGATTGCAAGGAAGACAAATATGCACGGTATTGCCCAATATATACTCACCGAGTACTGGGACCGGGACGAAGCCTTGAGAAAAGCATATTTAATGTACAATAATAGCGCCCAACGGGAATTTTTTTTTTATAAGAGAAAAAAAATCACGATTAAGCGCATCATGCATTCACCGAACCGCACAAACTGGTTTTAAGCAGAATTGAAAGATGAGTAAGAGGCATTGGTGCACAACTGAGCAAGAGGACAAACCCCATTAGAATGTCTAGTTTACGAAACCGACCCTTCATAGGTCTTCAACTGGCAGCTTCATTAAATAGTAGCTGCAAAACACCAGTCTCCAAATCAGCAGTGAAATGTCGACTCCGGGATGCTGTCCTTCTAGGCAGTTTTGCAAAGAAAAAGCCATATCTCAGACTGGCCAATAAAAAGAAAAGATTAAGATGGGCAAAGGGACACAGACACTGGGCAGAGGAAGACGGCGTTTGAGCCAATTTCTTACTACAATAGGACAATGACCAAAAGCACAGCTCCAAACTATGCAAGAACTATTTAGGGAAGAAGCAGTCAGCTGCTATTCTGTCTTTAATGTAGTGGCCAGCACAGTCACCAGATCTCAACCCTATTGAGCTGTTGTGGTAGTAGCTTGACCATATGGTACGTTAGAAGTGCCCACCAAGCTAATCCAACTTGTGGGAGGTTCTTTAGGAAACATGTAGTGAAATCTCTTCAGATACTAGCGCTGCGGAATCTCTTGGCGCTCTACAAACAACCGATAATAATAATAATTACCTCAACAAATTTTCAACTAGAATGGCCAAGGTCTGCAAGGGTGTAATTGCTGCACATGGAGGATTCTTTGACAAAATCTGTTTGAAGGACACAATTATTATTTCACTTAAAATTAAATATTTCTAACCTTATCAATGACTATATTTGCTATCCAAACTCATTTCAGGTATGTTTTCATGGAACATAAGGAAATGTCTAAGTGACCTCAAACTTTTGAACCCGCATGTATGTATGTGTGTGTGTATGTATATATGTATATATATATATATATATGTGTGTGTGTGTGGCATAGCCAAGGGGATAGCAACCTATGACATCATCATTATTCATAGGCAAGTGTAGAGCGTCCTTAAGATTTTAGCTTGTTTTCTCATCGCCCTAAATTTGGGTTTTTCTTTGCCTTTACTTTATAGTGTGTACAAGTTTAAAAATGTTTATCTTTAAAGAGAGTAGGTTATTCCTTGATTTAAAGATGGGCATATTACCAGTCCCCATAGATGTATATTAAAGTGAAAGTAAAGTTACATGCTTCGCTATCCTCAGTTACATAGTTCATTGAAAAATAATAGTACTTAAATTCATAATTTTTTACAAAGTTCGATGTAAATACATTTTGATCCGCATTGAAATATTTTTTTTGTCAACTTACAATTCAACCCGTTTTTTTTTTTTTTTTTTTAATTTCCTGATCACGTTGTTTGATCTTCCAATTGACTTTCTGGCCGTTAGGCGGCAGTGCAGCGACGTCATCAGCCTATTGATGGAGTTGCGCATGTGGCAAATATTATTATGCATTCCAGATTCGCGCATGCACATATCCGTTTTTCGCCACTGAGCCGAGAACGTCATCTTTTCAGACTCTGCAACATTGAAGCACATCGCATTACTAGCAATCAATAAGTTAAAGCGTACTTTATCAAGCAATCATAACTTATATTTGTGAAGTAATCGCAATGCCTTACACTTAGAATGGTATCAATTTATCCAGGAAAAAAAATAATTTATTAGTCTGATTGAGAATTTTCAATATGCTGAAAATGTAACGAATAGCTGAATTGCCATTCGGAAAAAAAAGTATCTTCATGTTACTTACAATCAGCACCAATGCTACTGTGTGATAGCTATTTATTTCAGTTATTCTGAATTGTTCTAGCCAAAAATAGGATATCTAACATACAAATTATTTTCAAATATTATGATTAATATATACACTAGCTACCAATTTTGAAAAAACCCCAAAAACAATATTCAATATAACAACAATCACGATGTTATCTTATCTAAATTGGTATATTCGATCAAAATAATTTTTATTTTATGCCTGACATATAAATTAAATTTCAGGTCATATCATAGGAGATTTCATCGATGTAATGATGAAGAATACGAACGAACTATGAAATGTAACATGGATTGCTAAAAATATTAAGATATATGAATTATTGAGCTTACAAATTGTTAATATAGTAGTGTATATATAATTCATTTCTAAATACTTCCAATCGTTATATAATTAGATGTTTGGAATTCAGCTCCCGGTTCTCACAAATGTAGCTGCTCACTTGTGTAAACAGCATAGTACTGAATGAATAAATGATGTCATTCATTGAGTGCTATGTTTCCAAAGACATTGACACATGCGCGTTGGACACCGTCTGTTCAAGTAATCGCATTTGCATTGAAGGATCCATCGACGATTCGCACATGCGCAATGTGCTCGTTGCTTGTGAACGCTAATTACAGCTACGTATAGAGCGGGTGGGACCGCTCTATACGTCAACACACAGAAAGATAGGAAGTGGAAGATGGTAGGAATGATAAAAGTAAAAATTAAACTGATAATAAAAAAAAATTCATAAAAAAATATAGCGATCTGGATATGCTAATGACATACAATACTTGGATGTGTTGTAAAGCCTGAAAATTTACTTTCACTTTAATTTTATCATTAAAGGGACATTAAACCCCAGATTTTTCTTTCGTGATTCAGATAGAGAATACAATTTTAAACAACATTCCAATTTACTTCTATTATCTTATTTGCTTCATTCTTTAGATATCCTTTGTTGAGGAAATAGCAATGCACATGGGTGAGCAAATCACACAAGGCATCTATGTGAAGCTTCCAATCAGCAGCTACTGAGCCTATCTAGATATGCTTCTCAGCAAAGGATATCAAGAGTATTAAGCAAATTAGATAATAGAAGTAAATTAGAAAGTTGTTTACAATTGTATGCTCTATCTAAACCATGAAATAAAAAATTTGGGTTTCATGTCCCTTTAACTTTTGGGGGGGGGATTTTGTGCAGAATGGCATTGCTTTTTTGAGTAATGCAATGCACACCTATTTAGACTTTCATGATAAGATTTATGCTTTATTAGATGTCTTTAAGCTACATGCACACTGACTGGGATAGTGTCATAAATAAATATGTATTTATTTTATTTTAAGCTGCCGATGCATTATCCAGCAAGAATCCTTTGGTAAAAGTTCGACCTCTATCACAGGCCTCAAAAGCATCTAAGCTCAAAGCTAGAGCCGTCGCTGGTGAGTACACATAGAAATGCAAATTTTGATCTCAGAAAATAACTAGAAGGGCCATTAATTCTTTATATATCTGAAGTATAGGCTTATTTAAGATTTAGTATATTCTTATGTATATCCCAGGCTTTCTGGAAATCATTATCTGCCACTTCTGGCATACACATATTCCATATATTCAACAATCTAATTTTGTTTTTTGTTGTTAATAGCTTTTAGTTTATATAATTTTTAAACAGTTTTCCGTATTCTACACAATATTCTAGATTTAGATCAAAATCATTGTACGTGTAACACAGTGGAAATTTCCCTAGTAATAACTTCTTATTCCGAGCACACCCATGCCCTGATATTCAAAACCTCTCTGCTCAGGTGAGATATTCTAAAATGGTCGTCCAGCACTGCAAGATCCATAGGGAAATTTTCAATAGGCAGATTTTGCTTTACTTCTCCAAGGGGCGTTCCCTGCATTTCTGTATGTGAAGGAGAGACAATCCCAATGCAATATAGCACTATATGACATGACAGTTCTGCTGCATTTCTGTATGTGAAGGAGAGACAACCCCAGTGCAATATAGCATTATATGACATGACAGTTCTGCTGCATTTACACTTTGTGCTTTCTATTTTATATCACTTTGCACTTCAGATTACTTTCTGTTATAATTTTTAAGCTAAACAACTAACATATTAAAGTTAATAAACATTAATTAAAACCTACTGACCTATATTTTCTCCAAAATTAAGTTTCATAACATTCTAAAAGTTATATCTTTTATTCGCCGATGATGTCACGTTATCCTGCCCACTATTTTCAGCACTGAGTGTTCAAAATACTTAAACCAATAACTTGTGTTTAAAGCGCCATTTTGAAACCTAGGTATTGTAAACGGATTGGTACAGAGCAAAAGATACCCATGGAGTGGGTTTGGAAAACAATTAAATTTGCAGACAAGATTTCTGATATACGGTAGAGATATGTTAATGAAATGCTATTGATAAAAAGCGTATTTGGGGTAGTTAGTAACAGGCATAGAAAATATTTACTTACAGTGGCCCTTTAAGCCCAGCGAGTGCTGTCTTCTATTACTGGGTACACATCCTCTGACCCTGCAACGTTCTCAGCCCTGGGTGGCTAATAGCACTCTCAGGAAGCTGTGCTGTCTCCAGAGTCACAGGCAGTTAACCCCAGACAAGTCTGGGTGCAAGGCCCATAGGAAGAATTACAAAATAAATTAGTTCAATTTAATCTTCTCTGCCTTTGTCTTTGGTTTGGTTTTTGTGATCTTAAATGCAAATAGTATATATTTATTTCAAACACATATTACCTTTCTGATTACAGTACTATGCATTCCTTCTGAGGGTACAATGTATACAAATATTAAAAATGATATAAAACTACCTTTAGTTGCATGTATAAGCTGCATTATGACATGTAAATATTGCATAAATATTGTTGCTTACACAGTCTCATCCCCTCTCCAAACTGTCCCATTTTACAGATGGAAATATTCCAAAATATCAACTATTCTGAAATCCAACCTTTTCTGGTCCCAAGCAGTTTGGATAAAGGGTTTTCTACCTGTATATAAATGTTAATTATATATATATTTTTTTTTTTAAACATACTTGTATACACACTGCACTCAACAGTTGCACAGAAAAAAGAATACCTTAAGCACCATTAACTTACGGCTAGATTTGGAGTTTTGTCGGTAACGACCCGAAAATCTAACGCCGGCTTTTTTCTGGCCGCACCATAAAAATAACTCTGGTATTGAGAGTCCACATAAAGGCTGCGTTAGGCTCCAAAAAAGGAGCGTAGAGCATTTTTAACGCAGCTTCAACTCTCGATACCAGAGTTGCTTACGCAAGCGGCCAGCCTCAAAAACGTGCTCGTGCACGATTCCCCCATAGGAAACAATGGAGCTGTTTGAGCTGAAAAAAAACCTAACACCTGCAAAAAAGCCGCGTTCAGCTCCTAACGCAGCCCCATTGTTTGCTATGCGGAAACACTTCCTACGTCTGCACCTAACACTCTAACATGTACCCCGAGTCTAAACACCCCTAACCTTACACTTATTAACCCCTAATCTGCCGCCCCCGCTATCGCTGACCCCTGCATATTATTATTAACCCCTAATCTGCCGCTCCGTAAACCGCCGCTACTTACATTATCCCTATGTACCCCTAATCTGCTGCCCCTAACACCGCCGACCCCTATATTATATTTATTAACCCCTAATCTGCCCCCCACAGCGTCGCCTCCACCTGCCTATACTTATTAACCCCTAATCTGCCGAGCGGACCTGAGCGCTACTATAATAAAGTTATTAACCCCTTAATCCGCCTCACTAACCCTATAATAAATAGTATTAACCTCTAATCTGCCCTCCCTAACATCGCCGACACCTAACTTCAATGATTAACCCCTAATCTGCCGACTGGAGCTCACCGCTATTCTAATAAATGTATTAACCCCTAAAGCTAAGTCTAACCCTAACACTAACACCCCCCTAAATTAAATATAATTTAAATCTAACGAAATTAATTAACTCTTATTAAATAACTTATTCCTATTTAAAGCTATATTGTAGCTATATTAGGATTTATTTTACAGGTAAGTATTTAAATTATAATTATATTATAGCTATTTTAGGATTAATATTTATTTTACAGGTAACTTTGTATTTATTTTAACCAGGTACAATAGCTATTAAATAGTTAAGAACTATTTAATAGCTAAAATAGTTAAAATAATTACAAAATTACCTGTAAAATAAATCGGAATTCGAGGGACGCCATCTTGGATGACGTCATTTAAAGGAACCGTCATTCGTCGTTCAGTCGTCGGCCAGGATGGATGTTCCGCGTCGGAGGTCTTCAGGATGCTGCCGCTTCGCTCCGGATGGATGCCGCTTGGATGAAGACTTCAATCGGATGGAAGACCTCTTCTGCCCCGCTTGGATGAAGACTTCAGCCGGATCATGGACCTCTTCAGCCCCCCGCTTGGGCTTGGATCAGGACATCGGAGGAGCTCTTCTGGACGGATCGGTGTGATACCCGGTGAGGTGAAGACAAGGTAGGATGATCTTCAGGGACTTAGTGTTAGGTTTATTTAAGGGGGGTTTGGGTTAGATTAGGGGTATGTGGGTGGTGGGTTGTAATGTTGGGGGGGGGTATTGTATGTTTTTTTTTACAGGCAAAAGAGCTGAATTTCTTGGGGCATGCCCCGCAAAGAGCCCTGTTCAGGGCTGGTAAGGTAAAAGAGCTTTGAACTTTAGTAATTTAGAATAGGGTAGGGCATTTTTTTTTATTTTGGGGGGCTTTGTTATTTTATTAGGGGGCTTAGAGTAGGTGTAATTAGTTTAAAATTGTTGTAATATTTTTCTTATGTTTGTAAATATTTTTTTATTTTTTGTAACTTAGGTTAGCTGGCTGCGACGTAGGTAGCTGGCTGCGACGTTGTGGGGGGCAGGTTAGGGGTTAATAAATATAATATAGGGGTCGGCGGTGTTAGGGGCAGCAGATTAGGGGTACATAAGTATAACGTAGGTGGCGGTCGTCAGATTAGGGGTTAAAAAAATGTAATCGAGTGTCTGCGATGTGGGGGGACCTCGGTTTAGGGGTACATAGGTAGTTTATGGGTGTTAGTGTACTTTAGAGTACAGTAGTTCTTTTTTATTTTTTGTACTTTAGCTAGTTTATTTACTTGTATTTATTTGTAGGAATTGTATTTAATTAATTTATTGATAGTGTAGTGTTAGGTTAATTGTAGGTAATTGTAGGTAGTTTATTTAATTAATTTATTGATAGTGTAGTGTTAGGTTTAATTGTAACTTAGGTTAGGATTTATTTTACAGGTAATTTTGTAATTATTTTAACTATTTTAGCTATTAAATAGTTCTTAACTATTTAATAGCTATTGTACCTGGTTAAAATAAATACAAAGTTACCTGTAAAATAAATATTAATCCTAAAATAGCTATAATATAATTATAATTTATATTGTAGCTATATTAGGATTTATTTTACAGGTAAGTATTTAGCTTTAAATAAGAATAATTTATTTAATAAGAGTTAATTAATTTCGTTAGATTTAAATTATATTTAACTTAGGGGGGGTGTTAGTGTTAGGGTTAGACTTAGCTTTAGGGGTTAATCCATTTATTAGAATAGCGGTGAGCTCCAGTCGGCAGATTAGGGGTTAATAATTGAAGTTAGGTGTCGGCGATGTTAGGGAGGGCAGATTAGGGGTTAATACTATTTATTATAGGGTTAGTGAGGCGGATTAGGGGTTAATAACTTTATAATAATAGCGGTGCGGTCCGCTCGGCAGATTAGGGGTTAATAAGTGTACGCAGGTGGAGGCGACGTTGAGGGGGGCAGATTAGGGGTTAATAAATATAATATAGGGGTCGGCGGTGTTAGGGGCAGCAGATTAGGGGTACATAAGTATAACGTAGGTGGCGGCGCTTTGCGGTCGGCAGATTAGGGGTTAATTATTGTAGGTAGCTGGCTGCGACGTTGTGGGGGGCAGGTTAGGGGTTAATAAATATAATATAGGGGTCGGCGGTGTTAGGGGCAGCAGATTAGGGGTACATAAGTATAACGTAGGTGGCGGTCGTCAGATTAGGGGTTAAAAAAATGTAATTGAGTGTCTGCGATGTGGGGGGACCTCGGTTTAGGGGTACATAGGTAGTTTATGGGTGTTAGTGTACTTTAGAGTACAGTAGTTAAGAGCTTTATAAACCGGCGTTAGCACAGAAAGCTCTTAACTACTGACTTTTTTCCTGCGGCTGGAGTTTTGTCGTTAGATGTCTAACGCTCACTTCAGACACGACTCTAAATACCGGAGTTAGAAAGATCCCATTGAAAAGATAGGATACCCAATTGACGTAAGGGGATCTGCGGTATGGAAAAGTCGCGGCTGAAAAGTGAGCGTTAGACCCTATTTTGAGTGACTCCAAATACCGGAGGTAGCCTAAAACCAGCGTTAGGAGCCTCTAACGCTGGTTTTCACGGCTAACGCCAAACTCCAAATCTAGGCCTTAGTATCTCTGGGGAACATAGTATATTCAACAAAATAGTCTGTGCATATAGTGATGCACACACTGTGCTCTATATAATTATAATTAGGTTACTTTCTCTTGTAAGGTGTATCCAGTCCACGGATCATCTATTACTTGTGCGATATTCTCATTCCCAACAGGAAGCTGCAAGAGGACACCCACAGCAGAGCTGTTATATAGCTCCTCCCCTAACTGCCATACCCAGTCATTCTCTTGCAACTCTCAACACGCATGGAGGTAGTAAGAGAGAGTGGTGAAATATAGTTAGTTTTTTATCTTCAATCAAAAGTTTGTTATTTTAAATGGTACCGGAGTTGTACTATTTTATCCCAGGCAGTAAATAGAAGAATAATCTGCCTGAGTTTTCTATGATCTTAGCAGGTTGTAACTAAGATCCATTGCTGTTCTCACATATGTCTGAGGAGAGAGGTAACTTCAGCGGGAGAATGGCGTGCAGGTTACTCTGCTATGAGGTATGTGCAGTTACAATTTTTTCTAGAAATGGAAAATGCTAGAAAATGCTGCTGATACCGGATTAATGTAAGTTAAGCCTGAATACAGTGATTTAATAGCGACTGGTATCATGCTTACTCTCAGGGGTAATACCCTTATAAAATTGCAATATAAAACGTTTGCTGGCATGTTTAATCGTTTTTATATATGCTTTGGTGATAAAACTTTATTGGGGCCTAGTTTTTTTCCACATGGCTGGCTTAAATTTTGCCTAGAAACAGTT
>NW_026512970.1:0-47614 GCF_027579735.1 Bombina bombina | reverse complement strand
TGATTGGCTGATTGGATCAGCCAATCGGATTGAACTTGATTCTGATTGGCTGATTCCATCAGCCAATCAGAAAATTCCTACCTTAATTCCGATTGGCTGATAGAATCCTATCAGCCAATCGGAATTCGAGGGACGCCATCTTGGATGACGTCCCTTAAAGGAACCGTCATTCGTCGTCTAGTCGTCGGAAGAAGAGGATGGATCCGCGCTGGAGGTCTTCAAGATGGAGCCGGTCGTCATCGGATGGAAGAACATAGAAGATGCCGCTTGGAGAAGATGTTTGCCGGTCCGGATGTCCTCTTCTTGCCGGATAGGAGGAAGACTTTGGACCCTCTTCTGGACTTCTTCAGTGGATGTCTAGCCCCCGCTTGGGTTGGATGAAGATCTTGGAGCCAGGACGGATCGGTGAACCTGGCATGGTGAAGACAAGGTAGGAAGATCATCAGGGGCTTAGTGTTAGGTTTATTTAAGGGGGGTTTGGGTTAGATTAGGGGTATGTGGGGTGGTGGGTTGTAATGTTGGGGGGGGGGGATTGTATGTTTTCTTTTACAGGCAAAAGAGCTGAACTTCTTGGGGCATGCCCCGCAAAGGGCCCTGTTCAGGGCTGGTAAGGTAAAAGAGCTTGTAACTTTTTAAATTTAGAATAGGGTAGGGAATTTTTTATTTTGGGGGTCTTTGTTATTTTATTAGGGGGCTTAGAGTAGGTGTAATTAGTTTAAAATTGTTGTAATCTTTTTCTTATGTTTGTAAATATTTTTTTATTTTCTGTAACTTAGTTCTTTTTTATTTTTTGTACTTTAGATAGTTTATTTAATTGTATTTATTTGTAGCAATTGTGTTTAATTAATTTATTGATAGTGTAGTGTTAGGTTAATTGTAGGTAATTGTAGGTAGTTTATTTAATTATTTTATTGATAGGGTAGTGTTAGGTTTAATTATATCTTAGGTTAGGATTTATTTACAGGTAAATTTGTAATTATTTTAACTAGGTAACTATTAAATAGTTCTTAACTATTTAATAGCTATTGTACCTGGTTAAAATAAATACAAAGTTACCTGTAAAATAAATATTAATCCTAAAATAGCTACAATGTAATTATAATTTATATTGTAGCTATATTAGGGGTTTATTTTACAGGTAAGTATTTAGCTTTAAATAGGAATAAGTTATTTAATAAGAGTTAATTTATTTCGTTAGATAAAAATTATATTTAACTTAGGGGGGTGTTAGTGTTAGGGTTAGACTTAGCTTTAGGGGTTAATACATTTATTAGAATAGCGGTGAGCTCCGGTCGGCAGATTAGGGGTTAATAATTGAAGGTAGGTGTCGGCGATGTTAGGGAGGGCAGATTAGGGGTTAATACTATTTATGATAGGGTTAGTGAGGCGGATTAGGGGTTAATAACTTTATTATAGTAGCGCTCAGGTCCGCTCGGCAGATTAGGGGTTAATAAGTGTAGGTAGGTGTCGGCGACGTTGTGGGGGGCAGATTAGGGGTTAATAAATATAACATAGGGGTCGGCGATGTTAGGGGCAGAAGATTAGGGGTACATAGGGATAACGTAGGTGGCGGCGATTTGCGGTCGGAAGATTAGGGGTTAATTATTTTAAGTAGCTTGCGGCGACGTTGTGGGGGGCAAGTTAGGGGTTAATAAATATAATATAGGGGTCGGCGGGGTTAGGGGCAGCAGATTAGGGGTACATAAGTATAACGTAGGTGGCGGTCGGCAGATTAGGGGTTAAAAATTTTAATCCAGTGGCGGCGATGTGGGGGGACCTCGGTTTAGGGGTACATAGGTAGTTTATGGGTGTTAGTGTAGTTTAGGGTACAGTAGTTAAGAGCTTTATAAACCGGCGTTAGCCAGAAAGCTCTTAACTCCTGCTTTTTTCAGGCGGCTGGAATCTTGTCGTTAGAGCTCTAACGCTCACTGCAGAAACGACTCTAAATACCAGCGTTAGGAAGATCCCATTGAAAAGATAGGCTACGCAAATGGCGTAGGGGGATCTGCGGTATGGAAAAGTCGCGGCTGTAAAGTGAGCGTTAGACCCTTTAATCACTGACTCCAAATACCAGCGGCCGGCCAAAACCAGCGTTAGGAGCCTCTAACGCTGGTTTTGACGGCTACCGCCGAACTCTAAATCTAGCCGTAAGTCAGCTGTATTGTAAACTGAAAAGTGTTAAGTTAACCTGTATCATTTGAAACACTGAGAAATCTTAGTTTGAAAGTTTAACTTTTTATGCATATGTAAAAATCATAAATACACTGCTGCAGATTGCTAAAAAAAGTGTTTTTATGGACCCCTGTCCCCACCATACTACTACCACACTGAAGTTACAATCCAAAATTCCACAAAGAAATAAAAAAAAAATGACTATGTAAGTCCTACCGCCTCTGCAAATGAAAGTGCTCTGCCATCTGACTCAGACACACACTGTACAAACTTATAGGGCTACTGGACCCACATTTTTTTCTTTCATGATTCAGATAGAGCATGCAATTTTAGGCAGCTTTATAATTTATTCTTATTATAATTTTTTATTCGTTCTCTTGCTATCTTTATTTGAAAAGTTAGGAATGAAAGCTTTGGAGCATGACTATTTTTTGTTCAGTACCCTGGATAGAGCTTGCTAATAGGTGCCTGCATTTAGCCATCCAATAAGCAAGCGTAACCCAGGTTCTCAAACTAACATGGGCCGGCTCAAACGCTTTTATTTCTTCTTTTTCAGATAAATATAGGAAGAGAACGAAGAAAATTTGATAATAGAAGTAAATTAAAAAGCTGCTTAAAATTGCTTGCTCTGTCTGAATCTAGAATGAAAAAAATTGTGTTTAGTATCCGTTTAAGTGCCAAGTCTGTCTCACTACGCATAGTGGTTTAGTGCACACTCAAAAATCCTCTCAAATGCTAATGCTTTACTCATTTTAATAAAATTGACCACACTCAGTAGCACTCTGCTGTAGTACCCTCTGGTGGCTGCCAAAATTGTTTAAAGAAAATAATAGTTGTTCTTGCCTCATGGGGCACCCTGGCCCATTTGGCCCCTGACAGGAGTCACCCCTGTAACCCCCTGATGGCACCCAGGTGTGATTTACGGAGATGATGTATTTATAACTTACAATTATCATTACTTTTGCCCTAACAGAACATAAGTTAATGTAAAGAATGTGCTTATTTAACCTTATTAATAACAATCAGCATAAACCACTGTGAATGAACATTAAGAACAGGAAAGCAAAATATTTAGTTTTCTGAATTATTGTGTCTATTGATTGTTACGTTAAAGTCCATTTAAAAAAAAAAAAAAAATATTGAGTGGAGGTCAAATGTTTCCTATCTTGAGTGGAGCTCCAGTTTGGCACATGTTTGTTTGCCATATAAAGCGTTGGTTCAGGCTTAGAACATATATCCACACAGAAATGAGTGTTCGCAAATAATTTTAAACCTTTTTAAATACAAGTTACTTTTAAAAAAGGTAAAATATATTCAGTGGCAAGGTTGGCACAAGTTTGTTTGCCATATAAAGCATTGGGTCAGGCTTAGAACTTAAAGGGACAGTCTAGGCCAAAATAAACTTTCATGATTCAGATAGAGCATGTAATTTTAAACAATTTTCCAATTTACTTTTAACACCAATTTTGCTTTGTTCTCTTGGTATTCTTAGTTGAAAGCTTAATCATATGCTAATTTCTTAGACCTTGAAGCCCACCTCTTTCAGATTGCTTTTAAACAGTTTTTCACCACTAGAGGGTGTTAGTTCATGTATTTCATATAGATAACACTGTGCTCGTGCACGAGAAGTTATCTGGGAGCAGGCACTGATTGGCTAGACTGCAAGTCTGTCAAAAGAACTGAAAAAGGGGCAGTTTGCAGAGGCTTAGATACAAGATATAAAAGTATATTATTATAAATGTGTTAGTTATGAAAAACTGGGGAAATGGGTAATAAAGGGATTATCTATCTTTTAAAACAATAAAAATTATGGTGTAGACTGTCCCTTTAAAAATATGAAGTGGTTCATGCCCTGTATATATGCACACATAAATGAGTGACTCATCGGATTTCAACCCTTTTTAAATACCAGTTTAAATACCAGTTACTTATTCAGAAAAGGTAAAATATATGAAGTGGCCAGGATGGCACAAAAAAATTGCTATAATAAGCATTGGGCACGGCTGAAAATATGTAAATTCTATGAAGATGTTCATGCCGAGTATATATCATCACAGAAATAAGTGACCAAAAGGATTTTAACACTTAAAATACCAGTTACTTATTCAGAAAAGGTAAAATATATGAAGTGGCAAGGTTGGCACCAGATTGTTTGATATAAAAAGCATTGTGACAGGCTGAAAACATGTATATCCTATAGAGAGGCTTATGCCATGTATATAAGCACACATTAATGAGCAATCCAAAGGATTTTAAGTTTTTAAATACCAATTACTTATTTAGAAAAGGTAAAATATATGAAATGGCAAGGTTGCCTGCAATTTTTTTGCTATAAAAAGCGTTGGGCCAGGTTGATAATATGTCTATTCTATAATGGGGTTCATGCCCTGTATATATCCACACATAAATTAGTGGGCCAAATGATTTTAACCCTTTTTAAATACCTTTACTTAAGATAAGATAAAATATATGAAGTTGCAAAGTTGGCAC
Source organism: Bombina bombina (assembly GCF_027579735.1). Classification (NCBI taxonomy): domain Eukaryota; kingdom Metazoa; phylum Chordata; class Amphibia; order Anura; family Bombinatoridae; genus Bombina; species Bombina bombina. The sequence goes on along the minus strand of NW_026512970.1, from coordinate 42,952 downwards.
CAGATTGTTTGCATTGGGCCATGCTGAAAATATTTGTGTATTCTATGATGAAGTTCATGCCGAGTATTTATCATCAAGGAAATGAGTGACCCAAAAGGATTTTAACCCTTTTAAAATAACAGTTTATTATTCATAAAAGGTAAAATATATGAAGTAGCAAGGTTGTCACCAATGTTTTCCATAAAGAGCGTTGGGCAAGTCTGATAACATGTCTGTCCTATGATGGGGTTCATGCCGTGTATATATCCACAAATAAATAAGTGGCTCAAAGGATTTTAACTCTTTTTTAAATAACAGTTACTTTTTGAAAACAGAACCAAATTTGTTCCACATTTGCTATCTGTTTATTGCAATACTGGTGTTAAAGTCCGTGTAGTCGGTCAAAAATGTGTCCAACTTACTAACCACTCCCTTATTTACCCACCTCTCCCTCCAAGAACCTTTGCCTACCATCTGACCCCCCCATCCACTCAGATCTCCTCTCTCTTATCCCCCCTCCCTCCTTCACCCTCCCTGCCACTTTCAACATCTAATTTTCTGCAGCGCAGAGGTACAACCCGCTCCCGTCTATATCTATCACCAATCCCTCTATCTCTATCACTATCCATATATCCCTCTATCCCTCTATTGCTGTGTCCATCTATCCCTCTATCTCTATTCCTCTATCTCTATCCCTATCTCCCTATACCTATATCCATTTATCTCTATCCATCTATCACTATCCCTCTATCCCTATCTTAACATATTATTTTTATGCAGCGCAGTGGTCCCAGCCTCTCCAGCTCCTCCAGCGATGGGGCTCCCACCTGCCTTCCTCCTTACCCTCCCACGCCACCGATTGGCACCACCGCTGCACAATACAGAAAGGGACACAGATTGCAGCAATGCCTCAATATTGAGGCATAGTGCATTAAGATTTTCTAAGCAACCGTTGCAGAGAAGGCCAGTGATGGTGACGATCGTTGGTGGCGTGCGAAGAATAGGAGGGAGGCAGGTGGGTGGCCCATCATTGGAGGGAGGAGAAAGAAGGCGGTAGGGTGTGTGAGAGGGGCAGGAGCGGGTGGGAATGCTTATACTACGGAAAAAGTTGGAAGCTGGAAGGAGGGAGAGGGGGATAATAGATTAGTAAAATAAACTGGGAGAGGGTAGAGTGGTAGGGGAATGAGGGTGGGCAAATACACTACAGATTTTATTTTATATATCTACTGTATATAAAAAAAATAAAAGCAAATAAATATAGTAAAATGGCTACTGGCAGACAGCTGAAAGTACATAACATGTACGCTAAAAGGTAGAAAGGGGGGTTAGAGAGCTGTTTGGGGGGGGGGGCTGAACAAAGGAGATCCCAGAGAAGCATTTACAACCATTTGTGCTATAATTGCACAAGCTGTTTGTAAATAATTTCAGTGATAAACCCAAAGTTTGTGAAAAAGTAAAAAAAAAAGTTTTTATTTGATCGCATTTTGGCGGTGAAATGGTAGCATAAAATATATCAAAATGGGCCTAGATCAATACTTTGGGTTGTCTACTACACTAAAGCGAAAATTAAACGTACAAGCTCCCTACAAGCTAATGAATTAACACCTTCACTGCTGGGCATAATAGAAGTGTGGTGCGCAGCAGCATTTAGCGGCCTTCTAATTACCAAAAATCAATCCCAAAGCCATAAATGTCTGCTATTTCTGAACAAAGGGGATCCCAGAGAAGCATTTACAACCATTTGTGCCATAATTGCACAAGCTGTTTGTAAATAATTGCAGTGAGAAACCTAAAGTTTGTTAAAAAGTGAACAATTTTTTTGTATTTTATTGCATTTGGCGGTGAAATGAAATATACCAAGATGGGCCTAGATCAATACTTTGGGTTGTCTACTACACTAAAGCTAAAATTAACCCTACAAACTCACTATAAGCTACTGAATTAATTCCGTCAATACTGGGCATAATACAAGGGTGGTGCACAGCAGCATTTACCGGATTTCTAATTACAAAAAAGCAACGCCAAAACAATATATGTCTGCTATTTCTGAACAAAGGGGATCCCAGAGAAGCATTTACAACCATTTGTGCCATAATTACACAAGCTGTTTGTAAATAATTTCAGTGAGAAAAAATAAACATTTTTATTTTATTTGATCGCATTTGGCGGTGAAATGGTGGCATGAAATATACCAAAATGGGCCTAGATCAATGATTTGGGATGTCTTCTAAATATAAATATATGCATGTCAAGGGATATTCAGGGATTCCTGACAGATATCAGTGTTCCAATGTAACTAGCGCTAATTTTGAAAAAAAGTGGTTTGGAAATAGCAAAGTGCTACTTGTACTTATTGCCCTATAACTTGCAAAAAAAGCAAAGAACATGTAAACATTGGGTATTTCTAAACTCAGGACAAAATTTAGAAACTATTTAGCATGGGTGTTTATTGGTGGTTGTAGATGTGTAACAGATTTTGGGGATCAAAGTTAGAAATACTGTGTGTTTTTTTTTAAATTTTTTTCATCATATTTTATAAAATAAATTATAGTAAATTATAAGATATGATGAAAATAATGGTATCTTTAGAAAGTCCATTTAATGGCAAGAAAAATTGTATATAATATGTGTGGGTACAGTAAATGAGTAAGAGGAAAATTACAGCTAAACACAAACACCGCAGAAAAGTAAAAATAGCCCTGGTCCCTAAGGGTAAGAAAATAAAAAAGTGCTGTGGTCCTTATGGGGTTAATGAAGAACTGGGTTTAAAAATGTCACTAAGCTTTTTAACAGCAAAACAAACTTTCTAGGGACATTTAAATAGAGCTCTGCAGATTTGGGAGCACACAAACAATAAATGTTGTTTATCAGCGCTGGTGCACATATAAGATACATGTCCCATGTTGATGTATGACAATAATATCAAGCTAATGACAAAGACATTTCACTCTCTCCCTAGCAAGGTAGTTATCACAGAAAAATGCAAAAGATATTCCTAATGCTGCTCCTTGCATTGTTGTCACCAAACACTCATTGTCACAGTGTAATCTCAGTTTCTGTCCTCTATAGCGTCACCAAACACTCATTGTCACAGTGTAATCTCAGTTTCTGTCCTCTATAGCGTCACCAAACACTCATTGTCACAGTGTAATCTCAGTTTCTGTCCTCTATAGCGTCACCAAACACTCATTGTCACAGTGTAATCTCAGTTTCTGTCCTCTATAGCTTCACCAAACACTCATTGTCACAGTGTAATCTCAGTTTCTGTCCTCTATAGAGTCACCAAACACTCATTGTCACAGTGTAATCTCAGTTTCTGTCCTCTATATCGTCACCAAAACACTCATTGTCACAGTGTAATCTCAGTTTCTGTCCTCTATCGCGTCACCAAACACTCATTGTCACAGTGTAATCTCAGTTTCTGTCCTCTATAGCGTCACCAAACACTCATTGTCACAGTGTAATCTCAGTTTCTGTCCTCTATAGCGTCACCACTCATTGTCACAGTGTAATCTCAGTTTCTGTCCTCTATAGCGTCACCAAAACACTCATTGTCACAGTGTAATCTCAGTTTCTGTCCTCTATATCGTCACCAAACACTCATTGTCACAGTGTAATCTCAGTTTCTGTCCTCTATAGCGTCACCAAACACTCATTGTCACAGTGTAATCTCAGTTTCTGTCCTCTATAGCGTCACCAAACACTCATTGTCACAGTGTAATCTCAGTTTCTGTCCTCTATAGCGTCACCAAACACTCATTGTCACAGTGTAATCTCAGTTTCTGTCCTCTATAGCGTCACCAAACACTCATTGTCACAGTGTAATCTCAGTTTCTGTCCTCTATATCGTCACAAACACTCATTGTCACAGTGTAATCTCAGTTTCTGTCCTCTATCGTCACCAAACACTCATTGTCACAGTGTAATCTCAGTTTCTGTCCTCTATAGCGTCACCAAAACACTCATTGTCACAGTGTAATCTCAGTTTCTGTCCTCTATAGCGTCACCAAACACTCATTGTCACAGTGTAATCTCAGTTTCTGTCCTCTATAGGTCACCAAACACTCATTGTCACAGTGTAATCTCAGTTTCTGTCCTCTATATCGTCACCAAACACTCATTGTCACAGTGTAATCTCAGTTTCTGTCTCTATAGCGTCACCAAACACTCATTGTCACAGTGTAATCTCAGTTTCTGTCCTCTATAGCGTCACCAAACACTCATTGTCACAGTGTAATCTCAGTTTCTGTCCTCTATAGCGTCACCACTCATTGTCACAGTGTAATCTCAGTTTCTGTCCTCTATAGCGTCACCAAACACTCATTGTCACAGTGTAATCTCAGTTTCTGTCCTCTATATCGTCACCAAACACTCATTGTCACAGTGTAATCTCAGTTTCTGTCCTCTATAGCGTCACCACTCATTGTCACAGTGTAATCTCAGTTTCTGTCCTCTATAGCGTCACCAAACACTCATTGTCACAGTGTATCTCAGTTCTGTCCTCTATAGCGTCACCAAACACTCATTGTCACAGTGTAATCTCAGTTTCTGTCCTCTATAGCGTCACCAAACACTCATTGTCACAGGTGTAATCTCAGTTCTGTCCTCTATAGCGTCACCAAACACTCTTTCACAGTGTAATCTCTGTTTCTGTCTCTATAGCGTCACCAAACACTCATTGTCACAGTGTAATCTAGTTTCTGTCTCCTCTATAGCGTCACCAAACACTCATTGTCACAGTGTTAATCTCAGTTTTCTTGTCCTCTAGGTAATCGTCACTCAAACACTCATTGTCACAGTGTAATCTCAGTTTCTGTCCTCTATAGCGTCACCAAACACTCATTGTCACATGTTGTAATCTCAGTTTCTGTCCTCTATAGCGTCACCAAACACTCATTGTCACAGTGTAATCTCAGTTTCTGTCCTCTATAGCGTCACCAAACACTCATTGTCACAGTGTAATCTCAGTTTCTGTCCTCTATATCGTCACCACTCATTGTCACAGTGTAATCTCAGTTTCTGTCCTCTATATCGTCCCACTCATTGTCACAGTGTAATCTCAGTTTCTGTCCTCTAGCGTCACCAAACACTCATTGTCACAGTGTAATCTCAGTTTCTGTCCTCTATAGCGTCACCAAACACTCATTGTCACAGTGTAATCTCAGTTTCTGTCCTCTATAGCGTCACCAAACACTCATTGTCACAGTGTAATCTCAGTTTCTGTCCTCTATAGCGTCACCAACCACTCATTGTCACAGTGTAATCTCAGTTTCTGTCCTCTATATCGTCACCAAACACTCATTGTCACAGTGTAATCTCAGTTTCTGTCCTCTATAGCGTCACCAAACACTCATTGTCACAGTGTAATCTCAGTTTCTGTCCTCTATAGCGTCACCAAACACTCATTGTCACAGTGTAATCTCAGTTTCTGTCCTCTATAGCGTCACCAAACACTCATTGTCACAGTGTAATCTCAGTTTCTGTCCTCTATAGCGTCACCAAACACTCATTGTCACAGTGTAATCTCAGTTTCTGTCCTCTATATCGTCACCAAACACTCATTGTCACAGTGTAATCTCAGTTTCTGTCCTCTATAGCGTCACCAACACTCATTGTCACAGTGTAATCTCAGTTTCTGTCCTCTATAGCGTCACCAAACACTCATTGTCACAGTGTAATCACAGTTTCTGTCCTAGATAGCGTCACCAAACACTCATTGTCACAGTGTAATCTCAGTTTCTGTCCTCTATAGCGTCACCAACACTCATTGTCACAGTGTAATCTCAGTTTCTGTCCTCTATAGCGTCACCAAACACTCATTGTCACAGTGTAATCTCAGTTTCTGTCCTCTATAGCGTCACAAACACTCATTGTCACAGTGTAATCTCAGTTTCTGTCCTCTATAGCGTCACCAAACACTCATTGTCACAGTGTAATCTCAGTTTTCTGTCCTCTATAGCGTCACCAAACACTCATTGTCACAGTGTAATCTCAGTTTCTGTCCTCTATAGCGTCACCAAACACTCATTGTCACAGTGTAATCTCAGTTTCTGTCCTATATAGCGTCACCAAACACTCATTGTCACAGTGTAATCTCAGTTTCTGTCCTCTATAGCGTCACCAAACACTCATTGTCACAGTGTAATCTCAGTTTCTGTCCTCTATAGCGTCACCAAACACTCATTGTCACAGTGTAATCTCAGTTTCTGTCCTCTATAGCGTCACCAAACACTCATTGTCACAGTGTAATCTCAGTTTCTGTCCTCTATAGCGTCACCAAACACTCATTGTCACAGTGTAATCTCAGTTTCTGTCCTCTATAGCGTCACCAAACACTCATTGTCACAGTGTAATCTCAGTTTCTGTCCTCTATAGCGTCACCAAACACTCATTGTCACAGTGTAATCTCAGTTTCTGTCCTCTATAGCGTCACAAACACTCATTGTCACAGTGTAATCTCAGTTTCTGTCCTCTATAGCGTCACCAAACACTCATTGTCACAGTGTAATCTCAGTTTCTGTCCTCTATAGCGTCACCACTCATTGTCACAGTGTAATCTCAGTTTTCTGTCCTCTATAGCGTCCCACTCATTGTCACAGTGTAATCTCAGTTTCTGTCCTCTATAGCGTCACCACTCATTGTCACAGTGTAATCTCAGTTTCTGTCCTCTATAGCGTCACCAAAACATCATTGTCACAGTGTAATCTCAGTTTCTGTCCTCTATATCGTCACCAAACACTCATTGTCACAGTGTAATCTCAGTTTCTGTCCTCTATAGCGTCACCAAACACTCATTGTCACAGTGTAATCTCAGTTTCTGTCCTCTATATCTTCACACTCATTGTCACAGTGTTATCTCAGTTTCTGTCCTCTATATCGTCACCAAACACTCATTGTCACAGTGTAATCTCAGTTTCTGTCCTCTATAGCGTCACCAAAACACTCATTGTCACAGTGTAATCTCAGTTTCTGTCCTCTATATCGTCACAAACACTCATTGTCACAGTGTAATCTCAGTTTCTGTCCTCTATATCGTCACCAAACACTCATTGTCACAGTGTAATCTCAGTTTCTGTCCTCTATAGCGTCACCAAACACTCATTGTCACAGTGTAATCTCAGTTTCTGTCCTCTATAGCGTCACCAAACACTCATTGTCACAGTGTAATCTCAGTTTCTGTCCTCTATAGCGTCACCAAACACTCATTGTCACAGTGTAATCTCAGTTTCTGTCCTCTATAGCGTCACCAAACACTCATTGTCACAGTGTAATCTCAGTTTCTGTCCTCTATAGCGTCACCAAACACTCATTGTCACAGTGTAATCTCAGTTTCTGTCCTCTATAGCGTCACCAAACACTCATTGTCACAGTGTAATCTCAGTTTCTGTCCTCTATAGCGTCACCAAACACTCATTGTCACAGTGTAATCTCAGTTTCTGTCCTCTATAGCGTCACCAAACACTCATTGTCACAGTGTAATCTCAGTTTCTGTCCTCTATAGCGTCACCAAACACTCATTGTCACAGTGTAATCTCAGTTTCTGTCCTCTATAGCGTCACCACACACTCATTGTCTCAGTGTAATCTCAGTTTCTGTCCTCTATAGCGTCCCAAAACACTCATTGTCACAGTGTAATCTCAGTTTCTGTCCTCTATATCGTCACCAAACACTCATTGTCACAGTGTAATCTCAGTTTCTGTCCTCTATAGCGTCACCAAACACTCATTGTCACAGTGTAATCTCAGTTTCTGTCCTCTATAGCGTCACCAAACACTCATTGTCACAGTGTAATCTCAGTTTCTGTCCTCTATAGCGTCACCAAACACTCATTGTCACAGTGTAATCTCAGTTTCTGTCCTCTATAGCGTCACCAAACACTCATTGTCACAGTGTAATCTCAGTTTCTGTCCTCTATATCGTCACCAAAACACTCATTGTCACAGTGTAATCTCAGTTTCTGTCCTCTATAGCGTCACCAAACACTCATTGTCACAGTGTAATCTCAGTTTCTGTCCTCTATAGCGTCACCACTCATTGTCACAGTGTAATCTCAGTTTCTGCCTCTATAGCGTCCCACTCATTGTCACAGTCTTATCTCAGTTTCTGTCCTCTATAGCGTCACCAAACACTCATTGTCACAGTGTAATCTCAGTTTCTGTCCTCTATAGCGTCACCAAACACTCATTGTCACAGTGTAATCTCAGTTTCTGTCCTCTATAGCGTCACCAAACACTCATTGTCACAGTGTAATCTCAGTTTCTGTCCTCTATAGCGTCAACAAACACTCATTGTCACAGTGTAATCTCAGTTTCTGTCCTCTATATCGTCACCAAACACTCATTGTCACAGTGTAATCTCAGTTTCTGTCCTCTATAGCGTCACCAAACACTCATTGTCACAGTGTAATCTCAGTTTCTGTCCTCTATAGCGTCACCAAACACTCATTGTCACAGTGTAATCTCAGTTTCTGTCCTCTATAGCGTCACCAAACACTCATTGTCACAGTGTAATCTCAGTTTCTGTCCTCTATAGCGTCACCAAACACTCATTGTCACAGTGTAATCTCAGTTTCTGTCCTCTATAGCGTCACCAAACACTCATTGTCACAGTGTAATCTCAGTTTCTGTCCTCTATAGCGTCACCAAACACTCATTGTCACAGTGTAATCTCAGTTTCTGTCCTCTATAGCGTCACCAAACACTCATTGTCACAGTGTAATCTCAGTTTCTGTCCTCTATAGCGTCACCAAACACTCATTGTCACAGTGTAATCTCAGTTTCTGTCCTCTATATCGTCACCAAACACTCATTGTCACAGTGTAATCTCAGTTTCTGTCCTCTATAGCGTCACCAAACACTCATTGTCACAGTGTAATCTCAGTTTCTGTCCTCTATAGCGTCACCAAACACTCATTGTCACAGTGTAATCTCAGTTTCTGTCCTCTATAGCGTCACCAAACACTCATTGTCACAGTGTAATCTCAGTTTCTGTCCTCTATAGCGTCACCAAACACTCATTGTCACAGTGTAATCTCAGTTTCTGTCCTCTATATCGTCACCAAACACTCATTGTCACAGTGTAATCTCAGTTTCTGTCCTCTATAGCGTCACCAAACACTCATTGTCACAGTGTAATCTCAGTTTCTGTCCTCTATAGCGTCACCAAACACTCATTGTCACAGTGTAATCTCAGTTTCTGTCCTCTATATCGTCACCAAACACTCATTGTCACAGTGTAATCTCAGTTTCTGTCCTCTATAGCGTCACCAAACACTCATTGTCACAGTGTAATCTCAGTTTCTGTCCTCTATAGCGTCACCAAACACTCATTGTCACAGTGTAATCTCAGTTTCTGTCCTCTATAGCGTCACCAAACACTCATTGTCACAGTGTAATCTCAGTTTCTGTCCTCTATAGCGTCACCAAACACTCATTGTCACAGTGTAATCTCAGTTTCTGTCCTCTATAGCGTCACCAAACACTCATTGTCACAGTGTAATCTCAGTTTCTGTCCTCTATAGCGTCACCAAACACTCATTGTCACAGTGTAATCTCAGTTTCTGTCCTCTATATCGTCACCAAACACTCATTGTCACAGTGTAATCTCAGTTTCTGTCCTCTATAGCGTCACCAAACACTCATTGTCACAGTGTAATCTCAGTTTCTGTCCTCTATAGCGTCACCAAACACTCATTGTCACAGTGTAATCTCAGTTTCTGTCCTCTATAGCGTCACCAAACACTCATTGTCACAGTGTAATCTCAGTTTCTGTCCTCTATAGCGTCACCAAACACTCATTGTCACAGTGTAATCTCAGTTTCTGTCCTCTATAGCGTCACCAAACACTCATTGTCACAGTGTAATCTCAGTTTCTGTCCTCTATAGCGTCACCAAACACTCATTGTCACAGTGTAATCTCAGTTTCTGTCCTCTATAGCGTCACCAAACACTCATTGTCACAGTGTAATCTCAGTTTCTGTCCTCTATAGCGTCACCAAACACTCATTGTCACAGTGTAATCTCAGTTTCTGTCCTCTATAGCGTCACCAAACACTCATTGTCACAGTGTAATCTCAGTTTCTGTCCTCTATAGCGTCACCACTCATTGTCACAGTGTAATCTCAGTTTCTGTCCTCTATCGTCACCAAACACTCATTGTCACAGTGTAATCTCAGTTTCTGTCCTCTATAGCGTCACCAAACACTCATTGTCACAGTGTAATCTCAGTTTCTGTCCTCTATAGCGTCACCAAACACTCATTGTCACAGTGTAATCTCAGTTTCTGTCCTCTATAGCGTCACCAAACACTCATTGTCACAGTGTAATCTCAGTTTCTGTCCTCTATAGCGTCACCAAACACTCATTGTCACAGTGTAATCTCAGTTTCTGTCCTCTATAGCGTCACCAAACACTCATTGTCACAGTGTAATCTCAGTTTCTGTCCTCTATAGCGTCACCAAACACATTGTCACAGTGTAATCTCAGTTTCTGTCCTCTATAGCGTCACCACACTCATTGTCACAGTGTAATCTCAGTTTCTGTCCTCTATAGCGTCACAAACACTCATTGTCACAGTGTAATCTCAGTTTCTGTCCTCTATAGCGTCACCAAACACTCATTGTCACAGTGTAATCTCAGTTTCTGTCCTCTATAGCGTCACCAAACACTCATTGTCACAGTGTAATCTCAGTTTCTGTCCTCTATAGCGTCACCAAACACTCATTGTCACAGTGTAATCTCAGTTTCTGTCCTCTATAGCGTCACCAAACACTCATTGTCACAGTGTAATCTCAGTTTCTGTCCTCTATATAGCGTCACCAAACACTCATTGTCACAGTGTAATCTCAGTTTCTGTCCTCTATAGCGTCACCAAACACTCATTGTCACAGTGTAATCTCAGTTTCTGTCCTCTATAGCGTCACCAAACACTCATTGTCACAGTGTAATCTCAGTTTCTGTCCTCTATAGCGTCACCAAACACTCATTGTCACAGTGTAATCTCAGTTTCTGTCCTCTATAGCGTCACCAAACACTCATTGTCACAGTGTAATCTCAGTTTCTGTCCTCTATAGCGTCACCAAACACTCATTGTCACAGTGTAATCTCAGTTTCTGTCCTCTATAGCGTCACCAAACACTCATTGTCACAGTGTAATCTCAGTTTCTGTCCTCTATAGCGTCACCAAACACTCATTGTCACAGTGTAATCTCAGTTTCTGTCCTCTATAGCGTCACCAAACACTCATTGTCACAGTGTAATCTCAGTTTCTGTCCTCTATAGCGTCACCAAACACTCATTGTCACAGTGTAATCTCAGTTTCTGTCCTCTATAGCGTCACCAAACACTCATTGTCACAGTGTAATCTCAGTTTCTGTCCTCTATAGCGTCACCAAACACTCATTGTCACAGTGTAATCTCAGTTTCTGTCCTCTATAGCGTCACCAAACACTCATTGTCACAGTGTAATCTCAGTTTCTGTCCTCTATAGCGTCACCAAACACTCATTGTCACAGTGTAATCTCAGTTTCTGTCCTCTATAGCGTCACCAAACACTCATTGTCACAGTGTAATCTCAGTTTCTGTCCTCTATATCGTCACCAAACACTCATTGTCACAGTGTAATCTCAGTTTCTGTCCTCTATAGCGTCACCAAACACTCATTGTCACAGTGTAATCTCAGTTTCTGTCCTCTATAGCGTCACCAAACACTCATTGTCACAGTGTAATCTCAGTTTCTGTCCTCTATAGCGTCACCAAACACTCATTGTCACAGTGTAATCTCAGTTTCTGTCCTCTATAGCGTCACCAAACACTCATTGTCACAGTGTAATCTCAGTTTCTGTCCTCTATAGCGTCACCAAACACTCATTGTCACAGTGTAATCTCAGTTTCTGTCCTCTATAGCGTCACCAAACACTCATTGTCACAGTGTAATCTCAGTTTCTGTCCTCTATAGCGTCACAAAACACTCATTGTCACAGTGTAATCTCAGTTTCTGTCCTCTATAGCGTCACCAAACACTCATTGTCACAGTGTAATCTCAGTTTCTGTCCTCTATAGCGTCACCAAACACTCATTGTCACAGTGTAATCTCAGTTTCTGTCCTCTATAGCGTCACCAAACACTCATTGTCACAGTGTAATCTCAGTTTCTGTCCTCTATAGCGTCACCAAACACTCATTGTCACAGTGTAATCTCAGTTTCTGTCCTCTATAGCGTCACCAAACACTCATTGTCACAGTGTAATCTCAGTTTCTGTCCTCTATAGCGTCACCAAACACTCATTGTCACAGTGTAATCTCAGTTTCTGTCCTCTATAGCGTCACCAAACACTCATTGTCACAGTGTAATCTCAGTTTCTGTCCTCTATAGCGTCACCAAACACTCATTGTCACAGTGTAATCTCAGTTTCTGTCCTCTATAGCGTCACCAAACACTCATTGTCACAGTGTAATCTCAGTTTCTGTCCTCTATAGCGTCACCAAACACTCATTGTCACAGTGTAATCTCAGTTTCTGTCCTCTATAGCGTCACCAAACACTCATTGTCACAGTGTAATCTCAGTTTCTGTCCTCTATAGCGTCACCAAACACTCATTGTCACAGTGTAATCTCAGTTTCTGTCCTCTATAGCGTCACCAAACACTCATTGTCACAGTGTAATCTCAGTTTCTGTCCTCTATAGCGTCACCAAACACTCATTGTCACAGTGTAATCTCAGTTTCTGTCCTCTATAGCGTCACCAAACACTCATTGTCACAGTGTAATCTCAGTTTCTGTCCTCTATAGCGTCACCAAACACTCATTGTCACAGTGTAATCTCAGTTTCTGTCCTCTATAGCGTCACCAAACACTCATTGTCACAGTGTAATCTCAGTTTCTGTCCTCTATAGCGTCACCAAACACTCATTGTCACAGTGTAATCTCAGTTTCTGTCCTCTATAGCGTCACCAAACACTCATTGTCACAGTGTAATCTCAGTTTCTGTCCTCTATAGCGTCACCAAACACTCATTGTCACAGTGTAATCTCAGTTTCTGTCCTCTATAGCGTCACCAAACACTCATTGTCACAGTGTAATCTCAGTTTCTGTCCTCTATAGCGTCACCAAACACTCATTGTCACAGTGTAATCTCAGTTTCTGTCTCTATCGTCACCAAACACTCATTGTCACAGTGTAATCTCAGTTTCTGTCCTCTATAGCGTCACCAAACACTCATTGTCACAGTGTAATCTCAGTTTCTGTCCTCTATAGCGTCACCAAACACTCATTGTCACAGTGTAATCTCAGTTTCTGTCCTCTATAGCGTCACCAAACACTCATTGTCACAGTGTAATCTCAGTTTCTGTCCTCTATAGCGTCACCAAACACTCATTGTCACAGTGTAATCTCAGTTTCTGTCCTCTATAGCGTCACCAAACACTCATTGTCACAGTGTAATCTCAGTTTCTGTCCTCTATAGCGTCACCAAACACTCATTGTCACAGTGTAATCTCAGTTTCTGTCCTCTATAGCGTCACCAAACACTCATTGTCACAGTGTAATCTCAGTTTCTGTCCTCTATAGCGTCACCAAACACTCATTGTCACAGTGTAATCTCAGTTTCTGTCCTCTATAGCGTCACCACTCATTGTCACAGTGTAATCTCAGTTTCTGTCCTCTATATCGTCACCAAACACTCATTGTCACAGTGTAATCTCAGTTTCTGTCCTCTATAGCGTCAAAACACTCATTGTCACAGTGTAATCTCAGTTTCTGTCCTCTATAGCGTCACCAAACACTCATTGTCACAGTGTAATCTCAGTTTCTGTCCTCTATCGTCACCAAACACTCATTGTCACAGTGTAATCTCAGTTTCTGTCCTCTATAGCGTCACCAAACACTCATTGTCACAGTGTAATCTCAGTTTCTGTCCTCTATAGCGTCACCAAACACTCATTGTCACAGTGTAATCTCAGTTTCTGTCCTCTATAGCGTCACCAAACACTCATTGTCACAGTGTAATCTCAGTTTCTGTCCTCTATATCGTCACCAAACACTCATTGTCACAGTGTAATCTCAGTTTCTGTCCTCTATAGCGTCACCAAACACTCATTGTCACAGTGTAATCTCAGTTTCTGTCCTCTATAGCGTCACCAAACACTCATTGTCACAGTGTAATCTCAGTTTCTGTCCTCTATAGCGTCACCAAACACTCATTGTCACAGTGTAATCTCAGTTTCTGTCCTCTATAGCGTCACCAAACACTCATTGTCACAGTGTAATCTCAGTTTCTGTCCTCTATAGTCACCAAACACTCATTGTCACAGTGTAATCTCAGTTTCTGTCCTCTATAGCGTCACCAAACACTCATTGTCACAGTGTAATCTCAGTTTCTGTCCTCTATAGCGTCACCAAACACTCATTGTCACAGTGTAATCTCAGTTTCTGTCCTCTATAGCGTCACCAAACACTCATTGTCACAGTGTAATCTCAGTTTCTGTCCTCTATAGCGTCACCAAACACTCATTGTCACAGTGTAATCTCAGTTTCTGTCCTCTATAGCGTCACCAAACACTCATTGTCACAGTGTAATCTCAGTTTCTGTCCTCTATCGTCACCAAACACTCATTGTCACAGTGTAATCTCAGTTTCTGTCCTCTATAGCGTCACCAAACACTCATTGTCACAGTGTAATCTCAGTTTCTGTCCTCTATAGCGTCACCAAACACTCATTGTCACAGTGTAATCTCAGTTTCTGTCCTCTATAGCGTCACCAAACACTCATTGTCACAGTGTAATCTCAGTTTCTGTCCTCTATATCGTCACCAAACACTCATTGTCACAGTGTAATCTCAGTTTCTGTCCTCTATAGCGTCACCACTCATTGTCACAGTGTAATCTCAGTTTCTGTCCTCTATAGCGTCACCACTCATTGTCACAGTGTAATCTCAGTTTCTGTCCTCTATAGCGTCACCAAACACTCATTGTCACAGTGTAATCTCAGTTTCTGTCCTCTATAGCGTCACCAAACACTCATTGTCACAGTGTAATCTCAGTTTCTGTCCTCTATAGCGTCACCACTCATTGTCACAGTGTAATCTCAGTTTCTGTCCTCTATAGCGTCACCAAACACTCATTGTCACAGTGTAATCTCAGTTTCTGTCCTCTATAGCGTCACCAAACACTCATTGTCACAGTGTAATCTCAGTTTCTGTCCTCTATAGCGTCACCAAACACTCATTGTCACAGTGTAATCTCAGTTTCTGTCCTCTATCGTCACCAAACACTCATTGTCACAGTGTAATCTCAGTTTCTGTCCTCTATAGCGTCACCAAACACTCATTGTCACAGTGTAATCTCAGTTTCTGTCCTCTATAGCGTCACCAAACACTCATTGTCACAGTGTAATCTCAGTTTCTGTCCTCTATAGCGTCACCAAACACTCATTGTCACAGTGTAATCTCAGTTTCTGTCCTCTATCGTCACCAAACACTCATTGTCACAGTGTAATCTCAGTTTCTGTCCTCTATAGCGTCACCAAACACTCATTGTCACAGTGTAATCTCAGTTTCTGTCCTCTATAGCGTCACACTCATTGTCACAGTGTAATCTCAGTTTCTGTCCTCTATAGCGTCACCAAACACTCATTGTCACAGTGTAATCTCAGTTTCTGTCCTCTATAGCGTCACCAAACACTCATTGTCACAGTGTAATCTCAGTTTCTGTCCTCTATAGCGTCACCACTCATTGTCACAGTGTAATCTCAGTTTCTGTCCTCTATAGCGTCACCAAACACTCATTGTCACAGTGTAATCTCAGTTTCTGTCCTCTATAGCGTCACACTCATTGTCACAGTGTAATCTCAGTTTCTGTCCTCTATAGCGTCACCAAACACTCATTGTCACAGTGTAATCTCAGTTTCTGTCCTCTATAGCGTCACACTCATTGTCACAGTGTAATCTCAGTTTCTGTCCTCTATAGCGTCACCAAACACTCATTGTCACAGTGTAATCTCAGTTTCTGTCCTCTATAGCGTCACCAAACACTCATTGTCACAGTGTAATCTCAGTTTCTGTCCTCTATAGCGTCACCAAACACTCATTGTCACAGTGTAATCTCAGTTTCTGTCCTCTATAGCGTCACCAAACACTCATTGTCACAGTGTAATCTCAGTTTCTGTCCTCTATAGCGTCACCAAACACTCATTGTCACAGTGTAATCTCAGTTTCTGTCCTCTATAGCGTCACCAAACACTCATTGTCACAGTGTAATCTCAGTTTCTGTCCTCTATAGAGTCACCACTCATTGTCACAGTGTAATCTCAGTTTCTGTCCTCTATAGCGTCACCAAACACTCATTGTCACAGTGTAATCTCAGTTTCTGTCCTCTATAGCGTCACCAAACACTCATTGTCACAGTGTAATCTCAGTTTCTGTCCTCTATAGCGTCACCAAACACTCATTGTCACAGTGTAATCTCAGTTTCTGTCCTCTATATCGTCACCAAACACTCATTGTCACAGTGTAATCTCAGTTTCTGTCCTCTATATCGTCACCAAACACTCATTGTCACAGTGTAATCTCAGTTTCTGTCCTCTATAGCGTCACCAAACACTCATTGTCACAGTGTAATCTCAGTTTCTGTCCTCTATAGCGTCACCAAACACTCATTGTCACAGTGTAATCTCAGTTTCTGTCCTCTATAGCGTCACCAAACACTCATTGTCACAGTGTAATCTCAGTTTCTGTCCTCTATAGCGTCACCAAACACTCATTGTCACAGTGTAATCTCAGTTTCTGTCCTCTATAGCGTCACCAAACACTCATTGTCACAGTGTAATCTCAGTTTCTGTCCTCTATCGTCACCAAACACTCATTGTCACAGTGTAATCTCAGTTTCTGTCCTCTATAGCGTCACCAAACACTCATTGTCACAGTGTAATCTCAGTTTCTGTCCTCTATAGCGTCACCAAACACTCATTGTCACAGTGTAATCTCAGTTTCTGTCCTCTATAGCGTCACACTCATTGTCACAGTGTAATCTCAGTTTCTGTCCTCTATAGCGTCACCAAACACTCATTGTCACAGTGTAATCTCAGTTTCTGTCCTCTATCGTCACCAAACACTCATTGTCACAGTGTAATCTCAGTTTCTGTCCTCTATAGCGTCACCAAACACTCATTGTCACAGTGTAATCTCAGTTTCTGTCCTCTATAGCGTCACCAAACACTCATTGTCACAGTGTAATCTCAGTTTCTGTCCTCTATAGCGTCACCAAACACTCATTGTCACAGTGTAATCTCAGTTTCTGTCCTCTATATCGTCACCAAACACTCATTGTCACAGTGTAATCTCAGTTTCTGTCCTCTATATCGTCACCAAACACTCATTGTCACAGTGTAATCTCAGTTTCTGTCCTCTATAGCGTCACCAAACACTCATTGTCACAGTGTAATCTCAGTTTCTGTCCTCTATAGCGTCACCAAACACTCATTGTCACAGTGTAATCTCAGTTTCTGTCCTCTATAGCGTCACCAAACACTCATTGTCACAGTGTAATCTCAGTTTCTGTCCTCTATAGCGTCACCAAACACTCATTGTCACAGTGTAATCTCAGTTTCTGTCCTCTATAGAGTCACCAAACACTCATTGTCACAGTGTAATCTCAGTTTCTGTCCTATATAGCGTCACCAAACACTCATTGTCACAGTGTAATCTCAGTTTCTGTCCTCTATAGCGTCACCAAACACTCATTGTCACAGTGTAATCTCAGTTTCTGTCCTCTATAGCGTCACCAAACACTCATTGTCACAGTGTAATCTCAGTTTCTGTCCTCTATAGCGTCACCACTCATTGTCACAGTGTAATCTCAGTTTCTGTCCTCTATAGCGTCACCAAACACTCATTGTCACAGTGTAATCTCAGTTTCTGTCCTCTATATCGTCACCAAACACTCATTGTCACAGTGTAATCTCAGTTTCTGTCCTCTATAGCGTCACCACTCATTGTCACAGTGTAATCTCAGTTTCTGTCCTCTATAGCGTCACCACTCATTGTCACAGTGTAATCTCAGTTTCTGTCCTCTATAGCGTCACCAAACACTCATTGTCACAGTGTAATCTCAGTTTCTGTCCTCTATAGCGTCACCAAACACTCATTGTCACAGTGTAATCTCAGTTTCTGTCCTCTATAGCGTCACCAAACACTCATTGTCACAGTGTAATCTCAGTTTCTGTCCTCTATAGCGTCACCAAACACTCATTGTCACAGTGTAATCTCAGTTTCTGTCCTCTATAGCGTCACCAAACACTCATTGTCACAGTGTAATCTCAGTTTCTGTCCTCTATAGCGTCACCACACATTGTCACAGTGTAATCTCAGTTTCTGTCCTCTATAGCGTCACCACTCATTGTCACAGTGTAATCTCAGTTTCTGTCCTCTATAGCGTCACCAAACACTCATTGTCACAGTGTAATCTCAGTTTCTGTCCTCTATAGCGTCACCAAACACTCATTGTCACAGTGTAATCTCAGTTTCTGTCCTCTATAGCGTCACCAAACACTCATTGTCACAGTGTAATCTCAGTTTCTGTCCTCTATATCGTCACCAAACACTCATTGTCACAGTGTAATCTCAGTTTCTGTCCTCTATATCGTCACCAAACACTCATTGTCACAGTGTAATCTCAGTTTCTGTCCTCTATAGCGTCACCAAACACTCATTGTCACAGTGTAATCTCAGTTTCTGTCCTCTATAGCGTCACCAAACACTCATTGTCACAGTGTAATCTCAGTTTCTGTCCTCTATAGCGTCACCAAACACTCATTGTCACAGTGTAATCTCAGTTTCTGTCCTCTATAGCTTCACCAAACACTCATTGTCACAGTGTAATCTCAGTTTCTGTCCTCTATAGAGTCACCAAACACTCATTGTCACAGTGTAATCTCAGTTTCTGTCCTCTATATCGTCACCAAACACTCATTGTCACAGTGTAATCTCAGTTTCTGTCCTCTATAGCGTCACCAAACACTCATTGTCACAGTGTAATCTCAGTTTCTGTCCTCTATAGCGTCACCAAACACTCATTGTCACAGTGTAATCTCAGTTTCTGTCCTCTATAGCGTCACCACTCATTGTCACAGTGTAATCTCAGTTTCTGTCCTCTATAGCGTCACCAAACACTCATTGTCACAGTGTAATCTCAGTTTCTGTCCTCTATATCGTCACCAAACACTCATTGTCACAGTGTAATCTCAGTTTCTGTCCTCTATAGCGTCACCAAACACTCATTGTCACAGTGTAATCTCAGTTTCTGTCCTCTATAGAGTCACCAAACACTCATTGTCACAGTGTAATCTCAGTTTCTGTCCTCTATAGCGTCACCAAACACTCATTGTCACAGTGTAATCTCAGTTTCTGTCCTCTATATCGTCACCAAACACTCATTGTCACAGTGTAATCTCAGTTTCTGTCCTCTATATCATCACCAAACACTCATTGTCACAGTGTAATCTCAGTTTCTGTCCTCTATAGCGTCACCAAACACTCATTGTCACAGTGTAATCTCAGTTTCTGTCCTCTATAGCGTCACCAAACACTCATTGTCACAGTGTAATCTCAGTTTCTGTCCTCTATAGCGTCACCAAACACTCATTGTCACAGTGTAATCTCAGTTTCTGTCCTCTATAGCGTCACCAAACACTCATTGTCACAGTGTAATCTCAGTTTCTGTCCTCTATAGAGTCACCAAACACTCATTGTCACAGTGTAATCTCAGTTTCTGTCCTCTATATCGTCACCAAACACTCATTGTCACAGTGTAATCTCAGTTTCTGTCCTCTATAGCGTCACCAAACACTCATTGTCACAGTGTAATCTCAGTTTCTGTCCTCTATAGCGTCACCAAACACTCATTGTCACAGTGTAATCTCAGTTTCTGTCCTCTATAGAGTCACCACTCATTGTCACAGTGTAATCTCAGTTTCTGTCCTCTATAGCGTCACCAAACACTCATTGTCACAGTGTAATCTCAGTTTCTGTCCTCTATATCGTCACCAAACACTCATTGTCACAGTGTAATCTCAGTTTCTGTCCTCTATAGCGTCACCACTCATTGTCACAGTGTAATCTCAGTTTCTGTCCTCTATAGCGTCACCAAACACTCATTGTCACAGTGTAATCTCAGTTTCTGTCCTCTATATCGTCACCAAACACTCATTGTCACAGTGTAATCTCAGTTTCTGTCCTCTATAGCGTCACCAAACACTCATTGTCACAGTGTAATCTCAGTTTCTGTCCTCTATAGCGTCACCAAACACTCATTGTCACAGTGTAATCTCAGTTTCTGTCCTCTATAGCGTCACCAAACACTCATTGTCACAGTGTAATCTCAGTTTCTGTCCTCTATAGCGTCACCAAACACTCATTGTCACAGTGTAATCTCAGTTTCTGTCCTCTATAGCGTCACCAAACACTCATTGTCACAGTGTAATCTCAGTTTCTGTCCTCTATAGCGTCACCAAACACTCATTGTCACAGTGTAATCTCAGTTTCTGTCCTCTATAGCGTCACCAAACACTCATTGTCACAGTGTAATCTCAGTTTCTGTCCTCTATAGCGTCACCAAACACTCATTGTCACAGTGTAATCTCAGTTTCTGCCCTCTATATCGTCACCACTCATTGTCACAGTGTAATCTCAGTTTCTGTCCTCTATAGCGTCACCACTCATTGTCACAGTGTAATCTCAGTTTCTGTCCTCTATAGCGTCACCAAACACTCATTGTCACAGTGTAATCTCAGTTTCTGTCCTCTATAGCGTCACCAAACACTCATTGTCACAGTGTAATCTCAGTTTCTGTCCTCTATAGCGTCACCAAACACTCATTGTCACAGTGTAATCTCAGTTTCTGTCCTCTATAGCGTCACCAAACACTCATTGTCACAGTGTAATCTCAGTTTCTGTCCTCTATAGCGTCACCAAACACTCATTGTCACAGTGTAATCTCAGTTTCTGTCCTCTATAGCGTCACCAAACACTCATTGTCACAGTGTAATCTCAGTTTCTGTCCTCTATAGCGTCACCAAACACTCATTGTCACAGTGTAATCTCAGTTTCTGTCCTCTATAGCGTCACCAAACACTCATTGTCACAGTGTAATCTCAGTTTCTGTCTCTATAGCGTCACCAAACACTCATTGTCACAGTGTAATCTCAGTTTCTGTCCTCTATAGCGTCACCAAACACTCATTGTCACAGTGTAATCTCAGTTTCTGTCCTCTATAGCGTCACCAAACACTCATTGTCACAGTGTAATCTCAGTTTCTGTCCTCTATAGCGTCACCAAACACTCATTGTCACAGTGTAATCTCAGTTTCTGTCCTCTATAGCGTCACCAAACACTCATTGTCACAGTGTAATCTCAGTTTCTGTCCTCTATAGCGTCACCAAACACTCATTGTCACAGTGTAATCTCAGTTTCTGTCCTCTATAGCGTCACCAAACACTCATTGTCACAGTGTAATCTCAGTTTCTGTCCTCTATATCGTCACCAAACACTCATTGTCACAGTGTAATCTCAGTTTCTGTCCTCTATAGTGTCACCAAACACTCATTGTCACAGTGTAATCTCAGTTTCTGTCCTCTATAGCGTCACCAAACACTCATTGTCACAGTGTAATCTCAGTTTCTGTCCTCTATAGCGTCACCAAACACTCATTGTCACAGTGTAATCTCAGTTTCTGTCCTCTATAGCGTCACCAAACACTCATTGTCACAGTGTAATCTCAGTTTCTGTCCACTATAGCGTCACCAAACACTCATTGTCACAGTGTAATCTCAGTTTCTGTCCTCTATAGCGTCACCAAACACTCATTGTCACAGTGTAATCTCAGTTTCTGTCCTCTATAGCGTCACCAAACACTCATTGTCACAGTGTAATCTCAGTTTCTGTCCTCTATAGCGTCACCAAACACTCATTGTCACAGTGTAATCTCAGTTTCTGTCCTTATATAGCGTCACCAAACACTCATTGTCACAGTGTAATCTCAGTTTCTGTCCTCTATATCGTCACCAAACACTCATTGTCACAGTGTAATCTCAGTTTCTGTCCTTATAGCGTCACCAAACACTCATTGTCACAGTGTAATCTCAGTTTCTGTCCTCTATAGCGTCACCAAACACTCATTGTCACAGTGTAATCTCAGTTTCTGTCCTCTATAGCGTCACCAAACACTCATTGTCACAGTGTAATCTCAGTTTCTGTCCTCTATAGCGTCACCAAACACTCATTGTCACAGTGTAATCTCAGTTTCTGTCCTCTATAGCGTCACCAAACACTCATTGTCACAGTGTAATCTCAGTTTCTGTCCTCTATAGCGTCACCAAACACTCATTGTCACAGTGTAATCTCAGTTTCTGTCCTCTATAGCGTTACCAAACACTCATTGTCACAGTGTAATCTCAGTTTCTGTCCTCTATAGCGTCACCAAACACTCATTGTCACAGTGTAATCTCAGTTTCTGTCCTCTATAGCGTCACCAAACACTCATTGTCACAGTGTAATCTCAGTTTCTGTCCTCTATAGCGTCACCAAACACTCATTGTCACAGTGTAATCTCAGTTTCTGTCCTCTATAGCGTCACCAAACACTCATTGTCACAGGTGTAATCTCAGTTTCTGTCCTCTATAGCGTCACCAAACACTCATTGTCACAGTGTAATCTCAGTTTCTGTCCTCTATAGCGTCACCAAACACTCATTGTCACAGTGTAATCTCAGTTTCTGTCCTCTATAGCGTCACCAAACACTCATTGTCACAGTGTAATCTCAGTTTCTGTCCTCTATAGCGTCACCAAACATCATTGTCACAGTGTAATCTCAGTTTCTGTCCTCTATATCGTCACCAAACACTCATTGTCACAGTGTAATCTCAGTTTCTGTCCTCTATAGCGTCACCAAACACTCATTGTCACAGTGTAATCTCAGTTTCTGTCCTCTATAGCGTCACCAAACACTCATTGTCACAGTGTAATCTCAGTTTCTGTCCTCTATAGCGTCACCAAACACTCATTGTCACAGAGTAATCTCAGTTTCTGTCCTATATATCGTCACCAAACACTCATTGTCACAGTGTAATCTCAGTTTCTGTCCTCTATAGCGTCACCAAACACTCATTGTCCAGTGTAATCTCAGTTTCTGTCCTCTATAGCGTCACCAAACACTCATTGTCACAGTGTAATCTCAGTTTCTGTCCTCTATAGCGTCACCAAACACTCATTGTCACAGTGTAATCTCAGTTTCTGTCCTCTATAGCGTCACCACTCATTGTCACAGTGTAATCTCAGTTTCTGTCCTCTATAGCGTCACCACTCATTGTCACAGTGTAATCTCAGTTTCTGTCCTCTATAGCGTCACCAAACACTCATTGTCACAGTGTAATCTCAGTTTCTGTCCTCTATATCGTCACCAAACACTCATTGTCACAGTGTAATCTCAGTTTCTGTCCTCTATAGCGTCACCAAACACTCATTGTCACAGTGTAATCTCAGTTTCTGTCCTCTATATCGTCACCACTCATTGTCACAGTGTAATCTCAGTTTCTGTCCTCTATATCGTCACCAAACACTCATTGTCACAGTGTAATCTCAGTTTCTGTCCTCTATAGCGTCACCAAACACTCATTGTCACAGTGTAATCTCAGTTTCTGTCCTCTATATCGTCACCAAACACTCATTGTCACAGTGTAATCTCAGTTTCTGTCCTCTATAGCGTCACCAAACACTCATTGTCACAGTGTAATCTCAGTTTCTGTCCTCTATAGCGTCACCAAACACTCATTGTCACAGTGTAATCTCAGTTTCTGTCCTCTATAGCGTCACCAAACACTCATTGTCACAGTGTAATCTCAGTTTCTGTCCTCTATAGCGTCACCAAACACTCATTGTCACAGTGTAATCTCAGTTTCTGTCCTCTATAGCGTCACCAAACACTCATTGTCACAGTGTAATCTCAGTTTCTGTCCTCTATAGCGTCACCAAACACTCATTGTCACAGTGTAATCTCAGTTTCTGTCCTCTATAGCGTCACCAAACACTCATTGTCACAGTGTAATCTCAGTTTCTGTCCTCTATAGCGTCACCAAACACTCATTGTCACAGTGTAATCTCAGTTTCTGTCCTCTATAGCGTCACCAAACCCTCATTGTCACAGTGTAATCTCAGTTTCTGTCTCTTATGCGTCACCAAACACTCATTGTCACAGTGTAATCTCAGTTTCTGTCCTCTATAGCGTCACCAAACACTCATTGTCACAGTGTAATCTCAGTTTCTGTCCTCTATAGCGTCACCAAACACTCATTGTCACAGTGTAATCTCAGTTTCTGTCCTCTATATCGTCACCAAACACTCATTGTCACAGTGTAATCTCAGTTTCTGTCCTCTATAGCGTCACCAAACACTCATTGTCACAGTGTAATCTCAGTTTTGTCCTCTATAGCGTCACCAAACACTCATTGTCACAGTGTAATCTCAGTTTCTGTCCTCTATAGCGTCACCAAACACTCATTGTCACAGTGTAATCTCAGTTTCTGTCCTCTATAGCGTCACCAAACACTCATTGTCACAGTGTAATCTCAGTTTCTGTCCTCTATAGCGTCACCAAACACTCATTGTCACAGTGTAATCTCAGTTTCTGTCCTCTATAGCGTCACCACTCATTGTCACAGTGTAATCTCAGTTTCTGTCCTCTATAGCGTCACCACTCATTGTCACAGTGTAATCTCAGTTTCTGTCCTCTATAGCGTCACCAAACACTCATTGTCACAGTGTAATCTCAGTTTCTGTCCTCTATATCGTCACCAAACACTCATTGTCACAGTGTAATCTCAGTTTCTGTCCTCTATAGCGTCACCAAACACTCATTGTCACAGTGTAATCTCAGTTTCTGTCCTCTATAGCGTCAACAAACACTCATTGTCACAGTGTAATCTCAGTTTCTGTCCTCTATATCGTCACCAAACACTCATTGTCACAGTGTAATCTCAGTTTCTGTCCTCTATAGCGTCACCAAACACTCATTGTCACAGTGTAATCTCAGTTTCTGTCCTCTATATCGTCACCAAACACTCATTGTCACAGTGTAATCTCAGTTTCTGTCCTCTATAGCGTCACCAAACACTCATTGTCACAGTGTAATCTCAGTTTCTGTCCTATATATCGTCACCAAACACTCATTGTCACAGTGTAATCTCAGTTTCTGTCCTCTATAGCGTCACCAAACACTCATTGTCACAGTTGTAATCTCAGTTTCTGTACTCTATAGCGTCACCAAACACTCATTGTCACAGTGTAATCTCAGTTTCTGTCCTCTATAGCGTCACCAAACACTCATTGTCACAGTGTAATCTCAGTTTCTGTCCTCTATAGCGTCACCAAACACTCATTGTCACAGTGTAATCTCAGTTTCTGTCCTCTATATCGTCACCAAACACTCATTGTCACAGTGTAATCTCAGTTTCTGTCCTCTATATCGTCACCAAACACTCATTGTCACAGTGTAATCTCAGTTTCTGTCCTCTATAGCGTCACCAACACTGATTGTCACAGTGTAATCTCAGTTTCTGTCCTCTATAGCGTCACCAAACACTCATTGTCACAGTGTAATCTCAGTTTCTGTCCTCTATAGCGTCACCAAACACTCATTGTCACAGTGTAATCTCAGTTTCTGTCCTCTATATCGTCACCAAACACTCATTGTCACAGTGTAATCTCAGTTTCTGTCCTCTATAGCGTCACCAAACACTCATTGTCACAGTGTAATCTCAGTTTCTGTCCTCTATAGCGTCAAACACTCATTGTCACAGTGTAATCTCAGTTTCTGTCCTCTATATCGTCACCAAACACTCATTGTCACAGTGTAATCTCAGTTTCTGTCCTCTATAGCGTCACCAAACACTCATTGTCACAGTGTAATCTCAGTTTCTGTCCTCTATATCGACACACCTAACACTCAGTGTCACAGTGTAATCTCAGTTTCTGTCCTCTATATCGTCACCAAACACTCATTGTCACAGTGTAATCTCAGTTTCTGTCCTCTATAGCGTCACCAAACACTCATTGTCACAGTGTAATCTCAGTTTCTGTCCTCTATAGCGTCACCAAACACTCATTGTCACAGTGTAATCTCAGTTTCTGTCCCTTATATCGTCACCAAACACTCATTGTCACAGTGTAATCTCAGTTTCTGTCCTCTATATCGTCACCAAACACTCATTGTCACAGTGTAATCTCAGTTTCTGTCCTCTATAGCGTCACCAAACACTCATTGTCACAGTGTAATCTCAGTTTCTGTCCTCTATAGCGTCACCAAACACTCATTGTCACAGTGTAATCTCAGTTTCTGTCCTCTATAGCGTCACCACTCATTGTCACAGTGTAATCTCAGTTTCTGTCCTCTATATCGTCACCAAACACTCATTGTCACAGTGTAATCTCAGTTTCTGTCCTCTATAGCGTCACCAAACACTCATTGTCACAGTGTAATCTCAGTTTCTGTCCTCTATAGCGTCACCAAACACTCATTGTCACAGTGTAATCTCAGTTTCTGTCCTCTATAGCGTCACCAAACACTCATTGTCACAGTGTAATCTCAGTTTCTGTCCTCTATAGCGTCACCAAACACTCATTGTCACAGTGTAATCTCAGTTTCTGTCCTCTATAGCGTCACCACTCATTGTCACAGTGTAATCTCAGTTTCTGTCCTCTATAGCGTCACCACTCATTGTCACAGTGTAATCTCAGTTTCTGTCCTCTATATCGTCACCAAACACTCATTGTCACAGTGTAATCTCAGTTTCTGTCCTCTATAGCGTCACCAAACACTCATTGTCACAGTGTAATCTCAGTTTCTGTCCTCTATAGCGTCACCAAAACTCATTGTCACAGTGTAATCTCAGTTTCTGTCCTCTATATCGTCACCAAACACTCATTGTCACAGTGTAATCTCAGTTTCTGTCCTCTATAGCGTCACCAAACACTCATTGTCACAGTGTAATCTCAGTTTCTGTCCTCTATAGCGTCACCAAACACTCATTGTCACAGTGTAATCTCAGTTTCTGTCCTCTATAGCGTCACCAAACACTCATTGTCACAGTGTAATCTCAGTTTCTGTCCTCTATAGCGTCACCACTCATTGTCACAGTGTAATCTCAGTTTCTGTCCTCTATAGCGTCACCACTCATTGTCACAGTGTAATCTCAGTTTCTGTCCTCTATAGCGTCACCAAACACTCATTGTCACAGTGTAATCTCAGTTTCTGTCCTCTATATCGTCACCAAACACTCATTGTCACAGTGTAATCTCAGTTTCTGTCCTCTATAGCGTCACCACTCATTGTCACAGTGTAATCTCAGTTTCTGTCCTCTATATCGTCACCACTCATTGTCACAGTGTAATCTCAGTTTCTGTCCTCTATATCGTCACCAAACACTCATTGTCACAGTGTAATCTCAGTTTCTGTCCTCTATAGCGTCACCAAACACTCATTGTCACAGTGTAATCTCAGTTTCTGTCCTCTATATCGTCACCAAACACTCATTGTCACAGTGTAATCTCAGTTTCTGTCCTCTATATCGTCACCAAACACTCATTGTCACAGTGTAATCTCAGTTTCTGTCCTCTATAGCGTCACCAAACACTCATTGTCACAGTGTAATCTCAGTTTCTGTCCTCTATAGCGTCACCAAACACTCATTGTCACAGTGTAATCTCAGTTTCTGTCCTCTATAGCGTCACCAAACACTCATTGTCACAGTGTAATCTCAGTTTCTGTCCTCTATAGCGTCACCAAACACTCATTGTCACAGTGTAATCTCAGTTTCTGTCCTCTATAGCGTCACCAAACACTCATTGTCACAGTGTAATCTCAGTTTCTGTCCTCTATAGCGTCACCAAACACTCATTGTCACAGTGTAATCTCAGTTTCTGTCCTCTATAGCGTCACCAAACACTCATTGTCACAGTGTAATCTCAGTTTCTGTCCTCTATAGCGTCACCAAACACTCATTGTCACAGTGTAATCTCAGTTTCTGTCCTCTATAGCGTCACCAAACACTCATTGTCACAGTGTAATCTCAGTTTCTGTCCTCTATAGCGTCACCAAACACTCATTGTCACAGTGTAATCTCAGTTTCTGTCCTCTATAGCGTCACCAAACACTCATTGTCACAGTGTAATCTCAGTTTCTGTCCTCTATAGCGTCACCAAACACTCATTGTCACAGTGTAATCTCAGTTTCTGTCCTATATAGCGTCACCAAACACTCATTGTCACAGTGTAATCTCAGTTTCTGTCCTCTATAGCGTCACCAAACACTCATTGTCACAGTGTAATCTCAGTTTCTGTCCTCTATAGCATCACCAAACACTCATTGTCACAGTGTAATCTCAGTTTCTGTCCTCTATAGCGTCACCAAACACTCATTGTCACAGTGTAATCTCAGTTTCTGTCCTCTATAGCGTCACCAAACACTCATTGACACAGTGTAATCTCAGTTTCTGTCCTCTATATCGTCACCAAACACTCATTGTCACAGTGTAATCTCAGTTTCTGTCCTCTATAGCGTCACCAAACACTCATTGTCACAGTGTAATCTCAGTTTCTGTCCTCTATAGCGTCACCAAACACTCATTGTCACAGTGTAATCTCAGTTTCTGTCCTCTATAGCGTCACCAAACACTCATTGTCACAGTGTAATCTCAGTTTCTGTCCTCTATATCGTCACCAAACACTCATTGTCACAGTGTAATCTCAGTTTCTGTCCTCTATAGCGTCACCAAACACTCATTGTCACAGTGTAATCTCAGTTTCTGTCCTCTATAGCGTCACCACTCATTGTCACAGTGTAATCTCAGTTTCTGTCCTCTATAGCGTCACCACTCATTGTCACAGTGTAATCTCAGTTTCTGTCCTCTATAGCGTCACCAAACACTCATTGTCACAGTGTAATCTCAGTTTCTGTCCTCTATAGCGTCACCAAACACTCATTGTCACAGTGTAATCTCAGTTTCTGTCCTCTATAGCGTCACCAAACACTCATTGTCACAGTGTAATCTCAGTTTCTGTCCTCTATAGCGTCACCAAACACTCATTGTCACAGTGTAATCTCAGTTTCTGTCCTCTATATCGTCACCAAACACTCATTGTCACAGTGTAATCTCAGTTTCTGTCCTCTATAGCGTCACCAAACACTCATTGTCACAGTGTAATCTCAGTTTCTGTCCTCTATATCGTCACCAAACACTCATTGTCACAGTGTAATCTCAGTTTCTGTCCTCTATAGCGTCACCAAACACTCATTGTCACAGTGTAATCTCAGTTTCTGTCCTCTATATCGTCACCAAACACTCATTGTCACAGTGTAATCTCAGTTTCTGTCCTCTATATCGTCACCAAACACTCATTGTCACAGTGTAATCTCAGTTTCTGTCCTCTATAGCGTCACCAAACACTCATTGTCACAGTGTAATCTCAGTTTCTGTCCTCTATAGCGTCACCAAACACTCATTGTCACAGTGTAATCTCAGTTTCTGTCCTCTATAGCGTCACCAAACACTCATTGTCACAGTGTAATCTCAGTTTCTGTCCTCTATAGCGTCACCAAACACTCATTGTCACAGTGTAATCTCAGTTTCTGTCCTCTATATCGTCACCAAACACTCATTGTCACAGTGTAATCTCAGTTTCTGTCCTCTATAGCGTCACCAAACACTCATTGTCACAGTGTAATCTCAGTTTCTGTCCTCTATAGCGTCACCAAACACTCATTGTCACAGTGTAATCTCAGTTTCTGTCCTCTATAGCGTCACCAAACACTCATTGTCACAGTGTAATCTCAGTTTCTGTCCTCTATAGCGTCACCAAACACTCATTGTCACAGTGTAATCTCAGTTTCTGTCCTCTATATCGTCACCAAACACTCATTGTCACAGTGTAATCTCAGTTTCTGTCCTCTATAGCGTCACCAAACACTCATTGTCACAGTGTAATCTCAGTTTCTGTCCTCTATAGCGTCACCAAACACTCATTGTCACAGTGTAATCTCAGTTTCTGTCCTCTATATCGTCACCAAACACTCATTGTCACAGTGTAATCTCAGTTTCTGTCCTCTATAGCGTCACCAAACACTCATTGTCACAGTGTAATCTCAGTTTCTGTCCTCTATATCGTCACCAAACACTCATTGTCACAGTGTAATCTCAGTTTCTGTCCTCTATATCGTCACCAAACACTCATTGTCACAGTGTAATCTCAGTTTCTGTCCTCTATAGCGTCACCAAACACTCATTGTCACAGTGTAATCTCAGTTTCTGTCCTCTATAGCGTCACCAAACACTCATTGTCACAGTGTAATTTCAGTTTCTGTCCTCTATAGCGTCACCAAACACTCATTGTCACAGTGTAATCTCAGTTTCTGTCCTCTATAGAGTCACCAAACACTCATTGTCACAGTGTAATCTCAGTTTCTGTCCTCTATATAGCGTCACCACTCATTGTCACAGTGTAATCTCAGTTTCTGTCCTCTATAGCGTCACCACTCATTGTCACAGTGTAATCTCAGTTTCTGTCCTCTATAGCGTCACCAAACACTCATTGTCACAGTGTAATCTCAGTTTCTGTCCTCTATAGCGTCACCAAACACTCATTGTCACAGTGTAATCTCAGTTTCTGTCCTCTATATCGTCACCAAACACTCATTGTCACAGTGTAATCTCAGTTTCTGTCCTCTATATCGTCACCAAACACTCATTGTCACAGTGTAATCTCAGTTTCTGTCCTCTATAGCGTCACCAAACACTCATTGTCACAGTGTAATCTCAGTTTCTGTCCTCTATATCGTCACCAAACACTCATTGTCACAGTGTAATCTCAGTTTCTGTCCTCTATAGCGTCACCAAACACTCATTGTCACAGTGTAATCTCAGTTTCTGTCCTCTATAGCGTCACCAAACACTCATTGTCACAGTGTAATCTCAGTTTCTGTCCTCTATAGCGTCACCAAACACTCATTGTCACAGTGTAATCTCAGTTCTGTCCTCTATATCTAGTCACCAAACACTCATTGTCACAGTGTAATCTCAGTTTCTGTCCTCTATAGCGTCACCAAACACTCATTGTCACAGTGTAATCTCAGTTTCTGTCCTCTATAGCGTCACCAAACACTCATTGTCACAGTGTAATCTCAGTTTCTGTCCTCTATAGCGTCACCAAACACTCATTGTCACAGTGTAATCTCAGTTTCTGTCCCTATATAGCGTCACCCACTCATTGTCACAGTGTAATCTCAGTTTCTGTCCTCTATATCGTCACCAAACACTCATTGTCACAGTGTAATCTCAGTTTCTGTCCTCTATAGCGTCACCACTCATTGTCACAGTGTAATCTCAGTTTCTGTCCTCTATATCGTCACCAAACACTCATTGTCACAGTGTAATCTCAGTTTCTGTCCTCTATAGCGTCACCAAACACTCATTGTCACAGTGTAATCTCAGTTTCTGTCCTCTATAGCGTCACCACTCATTGTCACAGTGTAATCTCAGTTTCTGTCCTCTATAGCGTCACCAAACACTCATTGTCACAGTGTAATCTCAGTTTCTGTCCTCTATATCGTCACCAAACACTCATTGTCACAGTGTAATCTCAGTTTCTGTCCTCTATATCGTCACCAAACACTCATTGTCACAGTGTAATCTCAGTTTCTGTCCTCTATAGCGTCACCAAACACTCATTGTCACAGTGTAATCTCAGTTTCTGTCACAGTGTAATCTCAGTTTCTGTCCTCTATATCGTCACCAAACACTCATTGTCACAGTGTAATCTCAGTTTCTGTCCTCTATAGCGTCACCACTCATTGTCACAGTGTAATCTCAGTTTCTGTCCTCTATAGAGTCACCACTCATTGTCACAGTGTAATCTCAGTTTCTGTCCTCTATAGCGTCACCAAACACTCATTGTCACAGTGTAATCTCAGTTTCTGTCCTCTATAGCGTCACCAAACACTCATTGTCACAGTGTAATCTCAGTTTCTGTCCTCTATAGCGTCACCACTCATTGTCACAGTGTAATCTCAGTTTCTGTCCTCTATAGCGTCACCACTCATTGTCACAGTGTAATCTCAGTTTCTGTCCTCTATAGCGTCACACTCTTTGTCACAGTGTAATCTCAGTTTCTGTCCTCTATAGCGTCACCACTCATTGTCACAGTGTAATCTCAGTTTCTGTCCTCTATAGCGTCACCACTCATTGTCACAGTGTAATCTCAGTTTCTGTCCTCTATAGCGTCACCACTCATTGTCACAGTGTAATCTCAGTTTCTGTCCTCTATAGCGTCACCAAACACTCATTGTCACAGTGTAATCTCAGTTTCTGTCCTCTATAGCGTCACCAAACACTCATTGTCACAGTGTAATCTCAGTTTCTGTCCTCTATAGCGTCACCAAACACTCATTGTCACAGTGTAATCTCAGTTTCTGTCCTCTATAGCGTCACCAAACACTCATTGTCACAGTGTAATCTCAGTTTCTGTCCTCTATAGCGTCACCACTCATTGTCACAGTGTAATCTCAGTTTCTGTCCTCTATAGCGTCACCACTCATTGTCACAGTGTAATCTCAGTTTCTGTCCTCTATAGCGTCAACCACTCATTGTCACAGTGTAATCTCAGTTTCTGTCCTCTATAGCGTCACCAAACACTCATTGTCACAGTGTAATCTCAGTTTCTGTCCTCTATAGCGTCACCAAACACTCATTGTCACAGTGTAATCTCAGTTTCTGTCCTCTATATCGTCACCAAACATCATTGTCACAGTGTAATCTCAGTTTCTGTCCTCTATAGCGTCACCAAACACTCATTGTCACAGTGTAATCTCAGTTTCTGTCCTCTATAGCGTCACCAAACCTCATTGTCACAGTGTAATCTCAGTTTCTGTCCTCTATAGCGTCACCAAACACTCATTGTCACAGTGTAATCTCAGTTTCTGTCCTCTATATCGTCACCAAACACTCATTGTCACAGTGTAATCTCAGTTTCTGTCCTCTATAGCGTCACCAAACACTCATTGTCACAGTGTAATCTCAGTTTCTGTCCTCTATAGCGTCACCAACACTCATTGTCACAGTGTAATCTCAGTTTCTGTCCTCTATAGCGTCACCAAACACTCATTGTCACAGTGTAATCTCAGTTTCTGTCCTCTATAGCGTCACCATAACACTCATTGTCACAGTGTAATCTCAGTTTCTGTCCTCTATAGCGTCACCACTCATTGTCACAGTGTAATCTCAGTTTCTGTCTCTATAGCGTCACCAACACTCATTGTCACAGTGTAATCTCAGTTTCTGTCCTCTATTGAGTCACACTCATTGTCACAGTGTAATCTCAGTTTCTGTCCTCTATAGCGTCACCAAACACTCATTGTCACAGTGTAATCTCAGTTTCTGTCCTCTATATCGTCACCAAACACTCATTGTCACAGTGTAATCTCAGTTTCTGTCCTCTATAGCGTCACCAAACACTCATTGTCACAGTGTAATCTCAGTTTCTGTCCTCTATAGCGTCACCAAACACTCATTGTCACAGTGTAATCTCAGTTTCTGTCCTCTATAGCGTCACCAAACACTCATTGTCACAGTGTAATCTCAGTTTCTGTCCTCTATAGCGTCACCAAACACTCATTGTCACAGTGTAATCTCAGTTTCTGTCCTCTATAGCGTCACCAAACACTCATTGTCACAGTGTAATCTCAGTTTCTGTCCTCTATATCGTCACCAAACACTCATTGTCACAGTGTAATCTCAGTTTCTGTCCTCTATAGCGTCACCAAACACTCATTGTCACAGTGTAATCTCAGTTTCTGTCCTCTATAGCGTCACCAAACACTCATTGTCACAGTGTAATCTCAGTTTCTGTCCTCTATAGCGTCACCAAACACTCATTGTCACAGTGTAATCTCAGTTTCTGTCCTCTATAGAGTCACCACTCATTGTCACAGTGTAATCTCAGTTTCTGTCCTCTATAGCGTCACCAAACACTCATTGTCACAGTGTAATCTCAGTTTCTGTCCTCTATAGCGTCACCAAACACTCATTGTCACAGTGTAATCTCAGTTTCTGTCCTCTATAGCGTCACCAAACACTCATTGTCACAGTGTAATCTCAGTTTCTGTCCTCTATAGCGTCACCAAACACTCATTGTCACAGTGTAATCTCAGTTTCTGTCCTCTATAGCGTCACCAAACACTCATTGTCACAGTGTAATCTCAGTTTCTGTCTCTCTATCGTCACCAAACACTCATTGTCACAGTGTAATCTCAGTTTCTGTCCTCTATAGCGTCACCAAACACTCATTGTCACAGTGTAATCTCAGTTTCTGTCCTCTATAGCGTCACCAAACACTCATTGTCACAGTGTAATCTCAGTTTCTGTCCTCTATAGCGTCACCACTCATTGTCACAGTGTAATCTCAGTTTCTTGTCCTCTATATCGTCACCAAACACTCATTTGTCACAGTGTAATCTCAGTTTCTGTCCTCTATAGCGTCACCCCAAACACTCATTGTCACAGTGTAATCTCAGTTTCTGTCTCTCTATATCGTCACCAAACATCCATTGTCACACAGTGTAATCTCAGTTCTCTTCTGTCCTCTATAGCGTCACCCCCAAACACTCAGTGTCACAGTGTAATCTCAGTTTCCTGTCCTCTAAAGCGTCACCAAACACTCATTGTCACAGTGTAATCTCAGTTTCGGTCCTCTATAGCGTCACCACTCATTGTCACAGTGTAATCCTCAGTTTCTGTCCTCTATAGCGTCTCCAAACACTCATTGTCACAGTGTAATCTCAGTTTCTGTCCTCTATAGCGTCACCACTCATTGTCAACAGTGTAATCTCAGTTTCTGTCCTCTATAGCGTGTCACCAAACACTCATTGTCACAGTGTAATACTCAGTTTCTGTCCTCTATAGCGTCACCACTCATTGTCACAGTGTAATCTCAGTTTCTGTCCTCTATAGCGTCACCAAACACACATTGTCACAGTGTAATCTCAGTTTCTGTCCTCTATAGCGTCACCAAACACTCATTGTCACAGTGTAATCTCAGTTTCTGTCCTCTATAGCGTCACCAAACACTCATTGTCACAGTGTAATCTCAGTTCTGTCCTCTATAGCGTCACCACTCATTGTCACAGTGTAATCTCAGTTTCTGTCCTCTATAGCGTCACCAAACACTCATTGTCACAGTGTAATCTCAGTTTCTGTCCTCTATATCGTCACCAAACACTCATTGTCACAGGTGTAATCTCAGTTTTCTGTCCTCTATATCGTCACCAAACACTCATTGTCACAGTGTAATCTCAGTTTCTGTCCTCTATAGCGTCACCAAACACTCATTGTCACAGTGTAATCTCAGTTTCTGTCCTCTATAGAGTCACCACTCATTGTCACAGTGTAATCTCAGTTTCTGTCCTCTATAGCGTCACCAGTACATAAAAACTAATATTTAATCTAGGATTAGAATTGTCGGCATCTGTTTTCTGTGAGTGCTCAGCCTCTGCATTATTCAACAATTTGCAGAAATGTAAAAATAGCCCTGGTCCTTAAGGGTAAGAAATTGTAACAATGGTCTGGTGGTCACTAAGGGGTTAATGTTCATTCACAGTGGTTACCTTATAAATCACAATCTGCATAAAACACTGCGAATGAACATTAAGAGCAAGAAAGTTACAAAATGTTTCGTTTTCATAATCATTGTCTATAGCTTGTTTATTACATTAAAGTTGATTTAAAAAAAAAAAAAAAAAAGCTGTGAGTGGAGGTCACATGTTTCCTGTCTAGAGTGGAGCTCCACTCTGCAGTTGGACCCCTTCTCCTCCAGTCTGCAGCTAGCTAGACTGCTTTGTATTTTCTTTTGTCTCATTGGCTGCTACTTACACTCAGCGTGTATTCTGGGAGATGTAGTTCTGTATTGAGCAGACCTTTGTTTCCCTCCCATTTACTTCCTGTGCAGCTGCAGCTGGGTGAGTGAGTCAGGCTGTGTGTATTGTGTGATAAAACGTTTATAATTGTTATAAATGTTGTCCTTTTAGTGCATGTTATTTACCTGCTTGTGCCAGGCAATGGGATAGAAAATGCTGTTTAACTCTTTGTGCTAGTGAAGGGGTTAATACACACTGTGCAGCTCTTTGTGCTAGTGAAGGGTTAATACACACTGTGCTGCTCTCTGTGCTAGTGAAGGGTTAATACATACTGTGCTGCTCTCTGTGCTAGTGAAGGGTTAATACACACTGTGCTGCTCTCTGTGCTAGTGAAGGGTTAATACACACTGTGCTGCTCTCTGTTCTAGTGAAGGGTTAATACACACTGTACTGCTCTCTGTGCTAGTGAAGGGTTAATACACACTGTGCTGCTCTCTGTGCTAGTGAAGGGTTAATACACACTGTGCTGCTCTCTGTGCTAGTGAAGGGTTAATACACACTGTGCTGCTCTCTGTGCTAGTGAAGGGTTATACACACTGTACTGCTCTCTGTGCTAGTGAAGGGTTAATACACACTGTGCTGCTCTCTGTGCTAGTGAAGGGTTAATACATACTGTGCTGCTCTCTGTGCTAGTGAAGGGTTAATACACACTGTGCTGCTCAGCTCTCTGTGCTAGTGAAGGGTTAATACACACTGTGCTGCTCTCTGTGCTAGTGAAGGGTTAATACACACTGTGCAGCTCTCTGTGCCAGTGAAAGGTTAATACACACTGTGCAGCTCTCTGTGCTAGTGAAGGGTTAATACACACTGTGCTGCTCTCTGTGCTAGTGAAGGGTTAATACACACGGTGCTGCTCGCTGTGCTAGTGAAGGGTTAATACACACTGTGCTGCTCTGTGCTAGTGAAGGGGTTAATACACACTGTGCAGCTCTCTGTGCTAGTGAAGGGTTAATACACACTGTGCAGCTCTCTGTGCTAGTGAAGGGTTAATACACACTGTGCAGCTCTCTGTGCTAGTGAAGGGTTAATACACACTGTGCAGCTCTCTGTGCTAGTGAAGGGTTAATACACACTGTGCAGCTCTCTGTGCTAGTGAAGGGTTAATACACAGTGAGTTACTCTCTGTGCTAGTGAAGGGTTAATACACACTGTGCTGCTCTCTGCTAGTGAAGGGTTAATACACACTGTGCTGCTCTCTGTGCTAGTGAAGGGGTTAATACAAACTGTGCTGCTCTCTGTGCTAGTGAAGGGGTTAATACACCACTGTGCTGCTCTCTTTGCTAGTGAAGGGTTAATACACACTGTGCTGCATCTCTGCTGCTAGTGAAGGGTTAATACACACTGTGCTGCTCTCTGTGCTAGTGAAGGGGTTAATACACACTGTGCTGCTCTCTGTGCTAGTGAAGGGTTAATACACACTGTGCTGCTCTCTGTGCTAGTGAAGGGTTAATACACACTGTGCTGCTCTCTGTGCTAATGAAGGGGTTAATACATACTGTGCTAGTGAAGGGTTAATACACACTGTGCTTGTGAAGAGGTTATGTACACTGTGCTCTCTGTGCTAGTGAAGGGTTAATACACACTGTGCTGCTCTCTGTGCTAGTGACAGGGTTAATACACATTGTGCTGCTCTCTGTGGTAGGGAAGGGTTAATACACTCTGTACAGCTCTCTTTGCTAATGAAGGGTTAATTCACACTGTGCAATATTTTCTTAGTAAAGGGGTTATATACTGCAGATTTCTGTGCTAGCGAAGGGGTTAATAATACGTGAAGGGGTTAATACACACTGTGCTGCTCTCTGTGCTAGTGAAGGGGTTAATACACACTGTGCTAATGAAGGGTTAATACACTTTGTGCCAGTGAAGGGTTAATAAACACTGTGCTACTTTCTGTGCTAGTGAAGGGTTAATACACACCGTGCTACTTTCTGTGCTAGTGAAGGGTTAATACACACTGTGCTACTCTCTGTGCTAGTGAAGGGTTAATACACACTGTGCTGCTCTCTGTGCTAGTGAAGGGTTAATACACACTGTGCTACTCTCTGTGCTAGTGAAGGGTTAATACACTGTGCTGCTCTCTGTGCTGGTGAATGGTTAATACACACTGTGCTGCTCTCGGTGCTAGTGAATGGGTTAATACACTTTGTGCCAGTGAAGGTTAATAAACAACCGTGCTACTTTATTTGCTAGTGAAGGGGTTAATACACACCGTGCTACTTTCTGTGCTAGTGAAGGGTTTTAATACACACTGTGCTGCTCTCTGTGTGCTAGTGAAGGGTTTAATACACACTGTGTTGCTTTTTGTGCTAGTGAAGGGTTAATACATAACAATTTTACTCTCTTTTCCAGTGAAGGGTTAATATACACTGTACTGCTCCCTGTGTCAGTGAAGGGTTAATACACACAGTGTTGCTCTGTTCCAGTGAAGGTTAATACACACTGTGTCCACCAAAGCGCACATTATCAGCACTGCTTTATCTAGGGGCACACAGTAACTAGCGCAGAGGGGCGCACAGTAACTAGCACAGAGGGGCACACAGTAACTAATATCCCACATAGTTTTGCCTTATTTGTAGGAGCCTTGTTACAGAGTAGACAAAGGGTTGTTATGTCTAGTTTGTTAGCAAAACTTGTATTGTTTTACATGATCTTATCACCCCTGCTCAGACTAACTAGGGGGCAGATGTGTAGCATGGTCAGTTTTAAAGGGACATTAAAACCTAATATATTTCTTTCATTATTCAGTGTTACACTGGATACAGAACTGCACAATGTCACTTATAGTATTAAGTTATGGGGCTGAGGCTGTGACAGAAAATATCTCGGTGTAACATTACACTATAGTGGTTGGGCTGTGTGTGGTCTGACATTGTGCAGTTCTGTATCTAGTACTAAAGACACCAGTACAGGCATTGCATTTTATTTTCTATTGATGTGCAAGGTGTTTGCACTTGGCGCTACCAGTGTGTGAATTCTGACGTTTGCATTAATTACTGGCAATATTATAAAGCCCCCCCATGGTGTCTGGCTCATGCCATTTGTATAGCTGCAAGTATTGTGTGTTATGTGACACGGCTGCTTTGTAGGAGGAACCGTATGGCAGAGTAATTGTGAGGGGGGATTATGCAGTGAAAGTCAGGTTAGAAGTCAAGGGAGAATTCAAAGGAGCTTGCACTTGGTGCTGTGAGACTAAACCCTTATAGGGATACTGACCCAATTTTTTTCTTTGTGATTCAGATACAGCATGCAATTTTAAGCAACTTTCTAACTACTCCTATTATCAATTTTTCTTCGTTCTCTTGCTATCTTTATTTGAAAAAGAAAGTTCAGAACCTAGGACAGCACTTGTTTATTTGTGGATGAATTTATCCACCAATCAGCAAGAACAACCCAGGTTGTTCATAAAAAATGGGCTGGCATCTAAACTTACATTCTTGCTTTTCAAATAAAAATACCAAGAGAATGAAGAACATTTGATAATAGGAGTAAATTAGAAGGTTGCTTAAAATTGCATGCGCTCTAAATCACAGAAGAAAAAATTTGGGTTCAGTGTCCCTTTAAATACAATGCGCATGCGCAAAAGAGTACACGAGCTTGCTCGACACGGAGCAGTTACTTTCAACAGAGCATTCATTTAGGATGACGTCAGGGAAAGGAGGAATGAAATCATCCGGAGGATAAAGAGTGATTTTGAACAAAACAACATATTGCATTAAACTTGGGCTACAGGGTGGTCTAAATTAAAATGAACTACTTCATAGGAATAAGCTCATTATAAATGCTGTGTTAACTGTCCCTTTAATGATTTGGATAGGGGTGTGTCATTTTAAACAACTTTCCAATTTGGTTTCATCATCAAATTGTCTTTGTTCTGTTGGTATTCTTTATTGAAAGCTAAACCTAGGTAGGTTCATATGCTCATCTTCTAAGCACATAGAAGGCAGCTTCTTATCTCAGTGCATTTGACAGTTTCACACAGCTAGACAATGCTAGTTTATGCATTCCATATAGAAAACATTGTGCTCACTCCCATAGAGCTAGTTGATGTCAGCACTGATTGGCTAAAATGCAAGTCTGTGAAAAGAACTGAGATAAGGTGCAGTCTGCAGAGGCTTAGAAACAAGGTAATCACAGAGGTAAAAAGTATTATTAATAGGTTACAAACTCAGTGGGAGAATAACTATTTTCATTAAGATGATCTTTTTAGATACAATTATCAGAAATGAAGCCCATCTTTGTAACCTAGTTTGTATTTTAAATATCTCTCTGTAATTTAAAGGGCAGTATAGCCAAAATTAAACTTTCATGATTCAGATCGGTAGCAAGCCAATTTTGAAAAAACTTTCCAATTGACCTTTTATTATCAATTTGCTTTGTTCACTTGGTATTCTTTGTTGAAAGCTAACAATAGGTAGGCTCATATGCTAATTTCTAATCTCTTGAAAGCTGCCTCTTAATTTAGTGCAGATTTTAAAAGCTAGACAGCGCTAGGTTCATGTTTGCCATATAGATAACATTGTACTAACTCACATGGAGTTATTTATGAGTTAGCACTGACTGACTAAAATACAAGTGTCAAAAGCACCTGAGATAAGGGGGCAGTCTGCAGAAGCTTGGATACAAGGTAATCACAGAGGTAAAAAGTATATAATATAACTTTGTTGGTTATGAGAGAACTGGGGAATGGTAATAAAGGGATTATCTATGTTTTTAAAATATAAA
The DNA here is from genome assembly GCF_027579735.1 of Bombina bombina. Taxonomy (NCBI): domain Eukaryota; kingdom Metazoa; phylum Chordata; class Amphibia; order Anura; family Bombinatoridae; genus Bombina; species Bombina bombina. Next base: position 2,253 of record NW_026512970.1, on the reverse strand, counting down.
AATTCTGGAGTAGACTGTCCCTTTAAGCATAGATATTTAAGTGCTTTTTCTATATGGTTCCAAGCAATTCATACTGTGGCTTTGTTTTCTTTGCGGTGGTAAAGTTTGTAAATTGCTGGTATCATAAAAATTCTCCCATAGACTTTAATGGCAATAAATGTTTTTATCACTTAGTTTTCACAATTTACCACATCAATGGGAATTTAGGTCTTTGTGTTTTACAGCTGACAAAGCCCTTTATGGCACTAACATTAGTTGTATAAATGTTATATAATGCACCATCATTTATATCAGCGAGATACAGAGGAAATAAAATATCCACCACACACATTTTAAAACTATAAAAAGTAAAACTTGCTGATTTGGCCTATTGAATCCACTACCTAGTACTCAAAAATTGAATACTTAAGTATTGGATATTGAAAAGCTATGTAAAACAAGGGCCAACAGAAAACATTACACTCTAGAGGTTAGTAGGACTAATCTGTACTACAATGTTGATTATACATTGTTCTCCTCTAAATATTGGGCTTTGGTATACAGACAGTGATCAGATAAGGATCATTTCTGTGTGTAGAATGTGGATACAATAAATAGGTATGATCTCTCTTAAGTTCAGCCCATTTTAATGAGTTGTGGTTTCAAAGAGATACAACACTAAATCTAAATGAACAGTTTCACATACATTTTATACTCTGCAAACTTGTTATAACAAGTTACTGGAATCAGATTGAGGGGGAAACCAATTTAACAGTAGACCAGTCCCTTTAATGAGAAGAAAAAAACCAAACACATATAAAATACCATTACCAAAAAATCACCTTATATAGAATATACATAATAAAATCTATTTTACACTAACCAAGCTGTGTGACTAACGCTGCTGATTGGGTCACCGGCAGTTTCCGATTTGGACCAGTAGTTCACTGTGGCTCCCAAGTCATACTTTACCTGTGAGTTTAACCCTTTTGCGAGGTTTATAACACATTGATTTGCAGGTGTATAGTGATAATAGTACATGATTCTGTCACTTTGTCACTATAATGCACTGATATAAGAGTGTAACTTTTTAGCATTTTTGTTATCACTACATTTAAACAAAAATAGAGCCTTGTTTTTTTTTTATTTACTATTAAAACTATATATTTATTTTTAGTAGACAACCCAAAGTATTGATATAGGCCCATTTTGGTATATATCATGCCACCATTTCACAGTCAAATGCGTTCAAATAAAATAAATCATGACACTTTTTCACAAACTTTGGGTTTCTCACTGAAATTATTTACATATTACTTGTGCAATCATGGCACAAATTGTATATAAAAGCTTCTCTGGGGTCACCTTTGTTCAAAAATAGTAGACTTACATGGCTTTGCCATTGCTTTTTGTTAATTTAGAAAGCCACTAATTGCAGCTTTAAAACCACATTTTTATAATTCCCAGCAGTGAAGGGGTTAATTATGTAGCTTGTATGGTTAATTTTAGCTTTAGTTTAGAGATTACCCTCCCACCTGACCACTTTCTCACCCTTGATCCCTCCAAAACAACTCTCTTCTTGCCTCACACCCCAGTGATTGTGCGGTGAGGTCAGTGGCTGGTGAGGCATTGGCTAGTTTCAAGAACCCATATAAACACACATATTGAACCCAATTAAAGGTTCAATTGTTGCATACTTTAAAAGTATGGCATACATAGTTACACATACACACACTCATACATACACACACTCATACATGCACACACATATACTGTACAAACATACAAGCACACACTCATACATACACACACACACACACACACACATACACTCATTCATACACACTTGCACATTTATTCATTCTACACACACAAACTCATACATACACACACATTCATTCATTCATACACACACACACATTCATTCATTCATACATACACACACACACACACACATTCATTCATTCATTCATACATACATACACACACACATTCATTCATACATTCATACACACACACATTCATTCATACACACACACACACATTTATTTATTCATTCATACATACATACACACACACACACACTCATTCATTCATTATTTCATACATACATACATACATACACACATACATACACATACTCATACATACATGGTTGATTATATATTTCTTACCTGTTCTATGTAAAAATTTTGCATCTATTGTGTATTATTATTGTTTTTGAATTATTTTTTTTTATTGAGGCAAAGTAATGTAATCTTATACAATAATGTC
>NW_026512969.1:0-34212 GCF_027579735.1 Bombina bombina | reverse complement strand
CACTGTATGTTCTCCTACTTATGTACAAACCCCTGTTTCCCTCACTTTGTGCTTCTGTACAAATTACTGTTTCATTCCCTGTGTGTGCTTCTGTACAAATTACTGTTTCATTCCCTGTGTTTGCTTCTGTTTCGGTACAAATTCCTTTTTCATTCCCTGTGTGTGCTCCTGCTTCCGTACAAACTACTGTTTCCATCCCTTTGTGCTTCAGTACAAACTCCTGTTTCATTCCCTGTGTGCGCTCCTGCTTCAGTACAAACTCCTGTTTCATTCCCTGTGTGTGCTCCTGCTTCAGTACAAACTCCTGTTTCATTCCCTGTGTGTGCTCCTGCTTCCATACAAACTCCTGTTTCATTCACTGTGTGCACTCCTGCGTCAGTACAAACTACTCTTTCATTCCCTGTGTGTGCTCCTGCGTCAGTACAAACTACTGTTTCATTCACTGTGTGTGCTCCTGCGTCAGTACAAACTCCTGTTTCATTACCTGTGTGTGCTCCTGCTTCCATACAAACTCCTGTTTCATTCCCTTTGTGTGCTCCTGCTTCCATACAAACTCCTGTTTCATTCCCTGTGTGTGCGCCTGCTTCTGTACAAGCTCCTGTTTCATTCCCTGTGTGTGCTCCTGCTACAGTACAAACTCCTGTCTCATTCCCTGTGTGCTCCTGCTTCCATACAAACTCCTGTTTCATTCCCTGTGTACGCTCCTGCGTCAGTACAAACTCCTGTTTCATTCCCTGTGTGTGCTCCTGCGTCAGTATAAACTCATGTTTCATTCCCTGGGTGTGCTCCTGCTTCCATACAAACTCCTGTTTCATTCTCTGTGTGCTCTCCTGCGTCAGTACAAACTCCTGTTTCATTCCCTGGGTGTGCTCATGTGTCAGTACAAACTCCTGTTTCATTCACTGTGTGTGCTCCTGCGTCAGTAAAAACTCCTGTTTCATTTACTGTGTGTGCTCCTGCGTCAGTACAAACTCCTGTTTCATTTACTGTGTGTGCTCCTGCGTCAGTACAAACTCCTGTTTTATTCCCTGTGTGTTATTCTGCTTCCGTACAAACTCCTGTTTCATTCCCTGTGTGTGCTCCTGCTTCCGTACAAACTCCTGTTTCATTCCCTGTTTGTGCTCCTGCGTCAGTACAAACTCCTGTTTCAGTCCCTGTGTGCGCTCCTGCTTCAGTACAAACTACTGTTTCATTCTCTGTGTGCGCTCCTGCGTCAATACAAACTACTGTTTCATACCCTGTGTGTGCTCCTGCGTCAGTACAAACTACTGTTTCATTCACTGTGTGTGCTCCTGCGTCAGTACAAACTCCTGTTTCATTCACTGTGTGTGCTCCTGCTTCCGTACAAACTCCTGTTTCATTCCCTGTGTGTGCTCCTGCTTCCGTACAAACTCCTGTTTCATTCCCTGTGTGTGCTCCTGTGTCAGTACAAACTCCTGTTTCATTCCCTGTGTGTGCTCCTGCTTCCGTACAAGCTCCTGTTTCATTCCCTGTGTGTACTCCTGTGTCAGTACAAACTCATGTTTCATTCCCTGTGTGTGCTCCTGCTTCCATACAAACTCCTGTTTGATTTTCTGTGTGCGCTCCTGCGTCAGTACAAACTCCTGTTTCATTCCCTGTGTGTGCTCCTGTGTCAGTACAAACTCCTGTTTCATTCACTGCGTGTGCTCCTGCATCAGTACAAACTCCTGTTTCATTCCCTGTGTGTGCTCCTGCGTCAGTACAAACTCCTGTTTCATTCACTGTGTGCACTCCTGTGTCAGTACAAACTACTGTTTCATTCACTGTGTGTGCTCCTGCGTCAGTACAAACTACTGTTTCATTCCCTGTGTGTGCTCTTGCGTCAGTACAAACAATTGTTTCATTCACTGTGTGTGCTCCTGCGTCAGTACAAACTACTGTTTCATTCACTGTGTGCACTCCTGCGTCAGTACAAACTACTGTTTCATTCACTGTGTGTGCTCCTGCGTCAGTACAAACTACTGTTTCATTCCCTGCGTGTGCTCTTGCGTCAGTACAAACTATTGTTTCATTCACTGTGTGTGCTCCTGCGTCAGTACAAACTACTGTTTCATTCCCTGTGTGTGCTGCTGCTTCAGTACAAACTCCTGTTTCATTCCCTGCATGCGCTCCTGCTTCCAAACAAACTCCTGTTTTATTCCCTGTGTGCGTTCCTGCTTCCTTACAAACTCCTGTTTCATTCCCTGTGTGCTCCTGCGTCAGTACAAACTACTATTTCATTCCCTGTGTTTGCTCCTGCATCAGTACAAACTACTGTTTCATTCCCTGTGTGTGCTCCTGTGTCAGTACAAACTCCTGTTTCATTCCCTGTGTGTGCTCCTGCTTCCGTACAAGCTCCTGTTTCATTCCCTGTGTGTACTCCTGCGTCAGTACAAACTCATGTTTCATTCCCTGTGTGTGCTCCTGCGTCAGTACAAACTACTGTTTCAGTCCGTTTGTTCTTCTGTTTCTGTACAAACTCCTGTTTCATTCCCTGTGTGTGCTCCTTTGTCAGTACAAACTTCTGTTTCATTCCCTGTGTGCTCTCCTGCTTCCGTACAAACTCCTGTTTCCAACCCTTTGTGCTTCTGTACAAATTACTGTTTCATTTCCTGTGTGCGCTCCTGCTTCCGTACAAACTCATGTTTCATTCCGTTTGTTCTCCTGCTTCTGTACAAACTCATGTTTCATTCCCTGTGTGTGCTCCTGCGTCAGTACAAACTCCTGTTTCATTCACTGTATGTTCTCCTACTTATGTACAAACTCCTGTTTCCCTCAATTTGTGCTTCTGTACAAATTACTGTTTCATTCCCTGTGTGTGCTTCTGTACAAATTACTGTTTCATTCCCTGTGTTTGCTTCTGTTTCGGTACAAATTCCTTTTTCATTCCCTGTGTGTGCTCCTGCTTCCGTACAAACTACTGTTTCCATCCCTTTGTGCTTCAGTACAAACTCCTGTTTCATTCCCTGTGTGCGCTCCTGCTTCAGTACAAACTCCTGTTTCATTCCCTGTGTGTGCTCCTGCTTCAGTACAAACTCCTGTTTCATTCCCTGTGTGTGCTCCTGCTTCCATACAAACTCCTGTTTCATTCACTGTGTGCACTCCTGCGTCAGTACAAACTACTGTTTCATTCCCTGTGTGTGCTCCTGCGTCAGTACAAACTACTGTTTCATTCACTGTGTGTGCTCCTGCGTCAGTACAAATTCCTGTTTCATTACCTGTGTGTGCTCCTGCTTCCATACAAACTCCTGTTTCATTCCCTTTGTGTGCTCCTGCTTCCATACAAACTCCTGTTTCATTCCCTGTGTGTGCGCCTGCTTCTGTACAAGCTCATGTTTCATTCCCTGTGTGTGCTCCTGCTACAGTACAAACTCCTGTCTCATTCCCTGTGTGCTCCTGCTTCCATACAAACTCCTGTTTCATTCCCTGTGTGCGCTCCTGCGTCAGTTCAAACTCCTGTTTCATTCGCTGTGTGTGCTCCTGCGTCAGTATAAACTCATGTTTCATTCCCTGGGTGTGCTCCTGCTTCCATACAAACTCCTGTTTCATTCTCTGTGTGCGCTCCTGCGTCAGTACAAACTCCTGTTTCATTCCCTGGGTGTGCTCATGTGTCAGTACAAACTCCTGTTTCATTCACTGTGTTTGCTCCTGCGTCAGTAAAAACTCCTGTTTCATTTACTGTGTGTGCTCCTGCGTCAGTACAAACTCCTGTTTCATTTACTGTGTGTGCTCCTGCGTCAGTACAAACTCCTGTTTCATTCCCTGTGTGTTATTCTGCTTCCGTACAAACTCCTGTTTCATTCCCTGTGTGTGCTCCTGCGTCAGTACAAACTACTGTTTCATACCCTGTGTGTGCTCCTGCGTCAGTACAAACTACTGTTTCATTCCCTGTTTGTGCTCCTGCGTCAGTACAAACTACTGTTTCATACCCTGTGTGTGCTCCTGCGTCAGTACAAACTACTGTTTCATTCACTGTGTGTGCTCCTGCGTCAGTACAAACTCCTGTTTCATTCACTGTGTGTGCTCCTGCTTCCATACAAACTCCTGTTTCATTCCCTGTGTGTGCTCCTGCTTCCGTACAAACTCCTGTTTCATTCCCTGTGTGTGCTCCTGTGTCAGTACAAACTCCTGTTTCATTCCCTGTGTGTGCTCCTGCTTCCGTACAAGCTCCTGTTTCATTCCCTGTGTGTACTCCTGTGTCAGTACAAACTCATGTTTCATTCCCTGTGTGTGCTCCTGCTTCCATACAAACTCCTGTTTGATTCTCTGTGTGCGCTCCTGCGTCAGTACAAACTCCTGTTTCATTCCCTGTGTGTGCTCCTGTGTCAGTACAAACTCCTGTTTCATTCACTGCGTGTGCTCCTGCATCAGTACAAACTCCTGTTTCATTCCCTGTGTGTGCTCCTGCGTCAGTACAAACTCCTGTTTCATTCACTGTGTGCACTCCTGTGTCAGTACAAACTACTGTTTCATTCACTGTGTGTGCTCCTGCGTCAGTACAAACTACTGTTTCATTCCCTGTGTGTGATCTTGCGTCAGTACAAACTATTGTTTCATTCACTGTGTGTGCTCCTGCGTCAGTACAAACTACTGTTTCATTCACTGTGTGCACTCCTGCGTCAGTACAAACTACTGTTTCATTCACTGTGTGTTTTCTCCTGCGTCAGTACAAACTACTGTTTCATTCCCTGCGTGTGCTCTTGCGTCAGTACAAACTATTGTTTCATTCACTGTGTGTGCTCCTGCGTCAGTACAAACTACTGTTTCATTCCCTGTGTGTGCTGCTGCTTCAGTACAAACTCCTGTTTCATTCCCTGCATGCGCTCCTGCTTCCATACAAACTCCTGTTTTATTCCCTGTGTGCGTTCCTGCTTCCTTACAAACTCCTGTTTCATTCCCTGTGTGCGCTCCTGCGTCAGTACAAACTACTGTTTCATTCCCTGTGTGTGCTCCTGCATCAGTACAAACTCCTGTTTCATTCCCTGTGTGTGCTCCTGCTTCCATACAAACTCCTGTTTCATTCACTGTGTGCACTCCTGCGTCAGTACAAACTACTGTTTCATTCCCTGTGTGTGCTCCTGCGTCAGTACAAACTACTGTTTCATTCACTGTGTGTGCTCCTGCGTCAGTACAAACTCCTGTTTCATTACCTGTGTGTGCTCCTGCTTAAATACAAACTCCTGTTTCATTCCCTTTGTGTGCTCCTGCTTCCATACAAACTCCTGTTTCATTCCCTGTGTGTGCGCCTGCTTCTGTACAAGCTCATGTTTCATTCCCTGTGTGTGCTCCTGCTACAGTACAAACTCCTGTCTCATTCCCTGTGTGCTCCTGCTTCCATACAAACTCCTGTTTCATTCCCTGTGTGCGCTCCTGCGTCAGTTCAAACTCCTGTTTCATTCCCTGTGTGTGCTCCTGCGTCAGTATAAACTCATGTTTCATTCCCTGGGTGTGCTCCTGCTTCCATACAAACTCCTGTTTCATTCTCTGTGTGCGCTCCTGCGTCAGTACAAACTCCTGTTTCATTCCCTGGGTGTGCTCATGTGTCAGTACAAACTCCTGTTTCATTCACTGTGTTTGCTCCTGCGTCAGTAAAAACTCCTGTTTCATTTACTGTGTGTGCTCCTGCGTCAGTACAAACTCCTGTTTCATTTACTGTGTGTGCTCCTGCGTCAGTACAAACTCCTGTTTCATTCCCTGTGTGTTATTCTGCTTCCGTACAAACTCCTGTTTCATTCCCTGTGTGTGCTCCTGCGTCAGTACAAACTACTGTTTCATACCCTGTGTGTGCTCCTGCGTCAGTACAAACTACTGTTTCATTCCCTGTTTGTGCTCCTGCGTCAGTACAAACTACTGTTTCATACCCTGTGTGTGCTCCTGCGTCAGTACAAACTACTGTTTCATTCACTGTGTGTGCTCCTGCGTCAGTACAAACTCCTGTTTCATTCACTGTGTGTGCTCCTGCTTCCATACAAACTCCTGTTTCATTCCCTGTGTGTGCTCCTGCTTCCGTACAAACTCCTGTTTCATTCCCTGTGTGTGCTCCTGTGTCAGTACAAACTCCTGTTTCATTCCCTGTGTGTGCTCCTGCTTCCGTACAAGCTCCTGTTTCATTCCCTGTGTGTACTCCTGTGTCAGTACAAACTCATGTTTCATTCCCTGTGTGTGCTCCTGCTTCCATACAAACTCCTGTTTGATTCTCTGTGTGCGCTCCTGCGTCAGTACAAACTCCTGTTTCATTCCCTGTGTGTGCTCCTGTGTCAGTACAAACTCCTGTTTCATTCACTGCGTGTGCTCCTGCATCAGTACAAACTCCTGTTTCATTCCCTGTGTGTGCTCCTGCGTCAGTACAAACTCCTGTTTCATTCACTGTGTGCACTCCTGTGTCAGTACAAACTACTGTTTCATTCACTGTGTGTGCTCCTGCGTCAGTACAAACTACTGTTTCATTCCCTGTGTGTGCTCTTGCGTCAGTACAAACTATTGTTTCATTCACTGTGTGTGCTCCTGCGTCAGTACAAACTACTGTTTCATTCACTGTGTGCACTCCTGCGTCAGTACAAACTACTGTTTCATTCACTGTGTGTTTTCTCCTGCGTCAGTACAAACTACTGTTTCATTCCCTGCGTGTGCTCTTGCGTCAGTACAAACTATTGTTTCATTCACTGTGTGTGCTCCTGCGTCAGTACAAACTACTGTTTCATTCCCTGTGTGTGCTGCTGCTTCAGTACAAACTCCTGTTTCATTCCCTGCATGCGCTCCTGCTTCCATACAAACTCCTGTTTTATTCCCTGTGTGCATTCCTGCTTCCTTACAAACTCCTGTTTCATTCCCTGTGTGCGCTCCTGCGTCAGTACAAACTACTGTTTCATTCCCTGTGTGTGCTCCTGCATCAGTACAAACTCCTGTTTCATTCCCTGTGTGTGCTCCTGCTTCCATACAAACTCCTGTTTCATTCACTGTGTGCACTCCTGCGTCAGTACAAACTACTGTTTCATTCCCTGTGTGTGCTCCTGCGTCAGTACAAACTACTGTTTCATTCACTGTGTGTGCTCCTGCGTCAGTACAAGCTCCTGTTTCATTACCTGTGTGTGCTCCTGCTTAAATACAAACTCCTGTTTCATTCCCTTTGTGTGCTCCTGCTTCCATACAAACTCCTGTTTCATTCCCTGTGTGTGCGCCTGCTTCTGTACAAGCTCATGTTTCATTCCCTGTGTGTGCTCCTGCTACAGTACAAACTCCTGTCTCATTCCCTGTGTGCTCCTGCTTCCATACAAACTCCTGTTTCATTCCCTGTGTGCGCTCCTGCGTCAGTTCAAACTCCTGTTTCATTCCCTGTGTGTGCTCCTGCGTCAGTATAAACTCATGTTTCATTCCCTGGGTGTGCTCCTGCTTCCATACAAACTCCTGTTTCATTCTCTGTGTGCGCTCCTGCGTCAGTACAAACTCCTGTTTCATTCCCTGGGTGTGCTCATGTGTCAGTACAAACTCCTGTTTCATTCACTGTGTTTGCTCCTGCGTCAGTAAAAACTCCTGTTTCATTTACTGTGTGTGCTCCTGCGTCAGTACAAACTCCTGTTTCATTTACTGTGTGTGCTCCTGCGTCAGTACAAACTCCTGTTTCATTCCCTGTGTGTTATTCTGCTTCCGTACAAACTCCTGTTTCATTCCCTGTTTGTGCTCCTGCGTCAGTACAAACTACTGTTTCATACCCTGTGTGTGCTCCTGCGTCAGTACAAACTACTGTTTCATTCACTGTGTGTGCTCCTGCATCAGTACAAACTCCTGTTTCATTCACTGTGTGTGCTCCTGCTTCCATACAAACTCCTGTTTCATTCCCTGTGTGTGCTCCTGCTTCCGTACAAACTCCTGTTTCATTCCCTGTGTGTGCTCCTGTGTCAGTACAAACTCCTGTTTCATTCCCTGTGTGTGCTCCTGCTTCCGTACAAGCTCCTGTTTCATTCCCTGTGTGTACTCCTGTGTCAGTACAAACTCATGTTTCATTCCCTGTGTGTGCTCCTGCTTCCATACAAACTCCTGTTTGATTCTCTGTGTGCGCTCCTGCGTCAGTACAAACTCCTGTTTCATTCCCTGTGTGTGCTCCTGTGTCAGTACAAACTCCTGTTTCATTCACTGCGTGTGCTCCTGCATCAGTACAAACTCCTGTTTCATTCCCTGTGTGTGCTCCTGCGTCAGTACAAACTCCTGTTTCATTCACTGTGTGCACTCCTGTGTCAGTACAAACTACTGTTTCATTCACTGTGTGTGCTCCTGCGTCAGTACAAACTACTGTTTCATTCCCTGTGTGTGCTCTTGTGTCAGTACAAACTATTGTTTCATTCACTGTGTGTGCTCCTGCGTCAGTACAAACTACTGTTTCATTCACTGTGTGCACTCCTGCGTCAGTACAAACTACTGTTTCATTCACTGTGTGTGCTCCTGCGTCAGTACAAACTACTGTTTCATTCCCTGCGTGTGCTCTTGCGTCAGTACAAACTATTGTTTCATTCACTGTGTGTGCTCCTGCGTCAGTACAAACTACTGTTTCATTCCGTGTGTGTGCTGCTGCTTCAGTACAAACTCCTGTTTCATTCCCTGCATGCGCTCCTGCTTCCATACAAACTCCTGTTTTATTCCCTGTGTGCGTTCCTGCTTCCTTACAAACTCCTGTTTCATTCCCTGTGTGCGCTCCTGCATCAGTACAAACTACTGTTTCATTCCCTGTGTGTGCTCCTGCATCAGTACAAACTACTGTTTCATTCCCTGTGTGTGCTCCTGTGTCAGTACAAACTCCTGTTTCATTCCCTGTGTGTGCTCCTGCTTCCGTACAAGCTCCTGTTTCATTCCCTGTGTGTACTCCTGCGTCAGTACAAACTCATGTTTCATTCCCTGTGTGTGCTCCTGCGTCAGTACAAACTACTGTTTCAGTCCGTTTGTTCTTCTGTTTCTGCACAAACTCCTGTTTCATTCCCTGTGTGTGCTCCTTTGTCAGTACAAACTTCTGTTTCATTCCCTGTGTGCTCTCCTGCTTCCGTACAAACTCCTGTTTCCATCCCTTTGTGCTTCTGTACAAATTACTGTTTCATTTCCTGTGTGCGCTCTTGCGTCAGTACAAACTATTGTTTCATTCACTGTGTGTGCTCCTGCGTCAGTACAAACTACTGTTTCATTCACTGTGTGCACTCCTGCGTCAGTAGAAACTACTGTTTCATTCACTGTGTGTGCTCCTGCGTCAGTACAAACTACTGTTTCATTCCCTGCGTGTGCTCTTGCGTCAGTACAAACTATTGTTTCATTCACTGTGTGTGCTCCTGCGTCAGTACAAACTACTGTTTCATTCCCTGTGTGTGCTCCTTTGTCAGTACAAACTTCTGTTTCATTCCCTGTGTGCGCTCCTGCTTCCGTACAAACTCCTGTTTCCATCCCTTTGTGCTTCTGTACAAATTACTGTTTCATTTCCTGTGTGCGCTTCTGCTTCCGTACAAACTCATGTTTCATTCCGTTTGTTCTCCTGCTTCTGTACAAACTCATGTTTCATTCCCTGTGTGTGCTCCTGCGTCAGTACAAACTCCTGTTTCATTCACTGTATGTTCTCCTACTTATGTACAAACTCCTGTTTCCCTCACTTTGTGCTTCTGTACAAATTACTGTTTCATTCCCTGTGTGTGCTTCTGTACAAATTACTGTTTCATTCCCTGTGTTTGCTTCTGTTTCGGTACAAATTCCTTTTTCATTCCCTGTGTGTGCTCCTGCTTCCGTACAAACTACTGTTTCCATCCCTTTGTGCTTCAGTACAAACTCCTGTTTCATTCCCTGTGTGCGCTCCTGCTTCAGTACAAACTCCTGTTTCATTCCCTGTGTGTGCTCCTGCTTCAGTACAAACTCCTGTTTCATTCCCTGTGTGTGCTCCTGCTTCCATACAAACTCCTGTTTCATTCACTGTGTGCACTCCTGCGTCAGTACAAACTACTGTTTCATTCCCTGTGTGTGCTCCTGCGTCAGTACAAACTACTGTTTCATTCACTGTGTGTGCTCCTGCGTCAGTACAAACTCCTGTTTCATTACCTGTGTGTGCTCCTGCTTCCATACAAACTCCTGTTTCATTCCCTTTGTGTGCTCCTGCTTCCATACAAACTCCTGTTTCATTCCCTGTGTGTGCGCCTGCTTCTGTACAAGCTCCTGTTTCATTCCCTGTGTGTGCTCCTGCTACAGTACAAACTCCTGTCTCATTCCCTGTGTGCTCCTGCTTCCATACAAACTCCTGTTTCATTCCCTGTGTACGCTCCTGCGTCAGTACAAACTCCTGTTTCATTCCCTGTGTGTGCTCCTGCGTCAGTATAAACTCATGTTTCATTCCCTGGGTGTGCTCCTGCTTCCATACAAACTCCTGTTTCATTCTCTGTGTGCTCCTGCGTCAGTACAAACTCCTGTTTCATTCCCTGGGTGTGCTCATGTGTCAGTACAAACTCCTGTTTCATTCACTGTGTGTGCTCCTGCGTCAGTAAAAAATTCCTGTTTCATTCCCTGTGTGTGCTCCTGCGTCAGTACAAACTCCTGTTTCATTCCCTGTGTGTGCTCCTGCTTCAGTACAAGCTCCTGTTTCATTCCCTGTGTGTGCTCCTGCGTCAGTACAAACTCCTGTCTCATTCTCTGTGTGCTCCTGCTTCCATACAAACTCCTGTTTCATTCCCTGTGTACGCTCCTGCGTCAGTACAAACTCCTGTTTCATTCCCTGTGTGTGCTCCTGCGTCAGTATAAACTCATGTTTCATTCCCTGGGTGTGCTCCTGCTTCCATACAAACTCCTGTTTCATTCTCTGTGTGCGCTCCTGCGTCAGTACAAACTCCTGTTTCATTCCCTGGGTGTGCTCATGTGTCAGTACAAACTCCTGTTTCATTCACTGTGTGTGCTCCTGCGTCAGTAAAAACTCCTGTTTCATTTACTGTGTGTGCTCCTGCGTCAGTACAAACTCCTGTTTCATTCCCTGTGTGTTATTCTGCTTCCGTACAAACTCCTGTTTCATTCCCTGTTTGTGCTCCTGCGTCAGTACAAACTACTGTTTCATACCCTGTGTGTGCTCCTGCGTCAGTACAAACTACTGTTTCATTCACTGTGTGTGCTCCTGCGTCAGTACAAACTCCTGTTTCATTCACTGTGTGTGCTCCTGCTTCCATACAAACTCCTGTTTCATTCCCTGTGTGTGCTCCTGCTTCCGTACAAACTCCTGTTTCATTCCCTGTGTGTGCTCCTGTGTCAGTACAAACTCCTGTTTCATTCCCTGTGTGTGCTCCTGCTTCCGTACAAGCTCCTGTTTCATTCCCTGTGTGTACTCCTGTGTCAGTACAAACTCATGTTTCATTCCCTGTGTGTGCTCCTGCTTCCATACAAACTCCTGTTTGATTCTCTGTGTGCGCTCCTGCGTCAGTACAAACTCCTGTTTCATTCCCTGTGTGTGCTCCTGCTTCAGTACAAACTCCTGTTTCATTCACTGCGTGTGCTCCTGCATCAGTACAAACTCCTGTTTCATTCCCTGTGTGTGCTCCTGCGTCAGTACAAACTCCTGTTTCATTCACTGTGTGCACTCCTGTGTCAGTACAAACTACTGTTTCATTCACTGTGTGTGCTCCTGCGTTAGTACAAACTATTGTTTCATTCCCTGTGTGTGCTCTTGCGTCAGTACAAACTATTGTTTCATTCACTGTGTGTGCTCCTGCGTCAGTACAAACTACTGTTTCATTCACTGTGTGCACTCCTGCGTCAGTACAAACTACTGTTTCATTCACTGTGTGTGCTCCTGCGTCAGTACAAACTACTGTTTCATTCCCTGCGTGTGCTCTTGCGTCAGTACAAACTATTGTTTCATTCACTGTGTGTGCTCCTGCGTCAGTACAAACTACTGTTTCATTCCGTGTGTGTGCTGCTGCTTCAGTACAAACTCCTGTTTCATTCCCTGCATGCGCTCCTGCTTCCATACAAACTCCTGTTTTATTCCCTGTGTGCGTTCCTGCTTCCTTACAAACTCCTGTTTCATTCCCTGTGTGCGCTCCTGCGTCAGTACAAACTACTGTTTCATTCCCTGTGTGTGCTCCTGCATCAGTACAAACTACTGTTTCATTCCCTGTGTGTGCTCCTGTGTCAGTACAAACTCCTGTTTCATTCCCTGTGTGTGCTCCTGCTTCCGTACAAGCTCCTGTTTCATTCCCTGTGTGTACTCCTGCGTCAGTACAAACTCATGTTTCATTCCCTGTGTGTGCTCCTGCGTCAGTACAAACTACTGTTTCAGTCCGTTTGTTCTTCTGTTTCTGCACAAACTCCTGTTTCATTCCCTGTGTGTGCTCCTTTGTCAGTACAAACTTCTGTTTCATTCCCTGTGTGCTCTCCTGCTTCCGTACAAACTCCTGTTTCCATCCCTTTGTGCTTCTGTACAAATTACTGTTTCATTTCCTGTGTGCGCTCTTGCGTCAGTACAAACTATTGTTTCATTCACTGTGTGTGCTCCTGCGTCAGTACAAACTACTGTTTCATTCACTGTGTGCACTCCTGCGTCAGTACAAACTACTGTTTCATTCACTGTGTGTGCTCCTGCGTCAGTACAAACTACTGTTTCATTCCCTGCGTGTGCTCTTGCGTCAGTACAAACTATTGTTTCATTCACTGTGTGTGCTCCTGCGTCAGTACAAACTACTGTTTCATTCCCTGTGTGTGCTCCTTTGTCAGTACAAACTTCTGTTTCATTCCCTGTGTGCGCTCCTGCTTCCGTACAAACTCCTGTTTCCATCCCTTTGTGCTTCTGTACAAATTACTGTTTCATTTCCTGTGTGCGCTTCTGCTTCCGTACAAACTCATGTTTCATTCCGTTTGTTCTCCTGCTTCTGTACAAACTCATGTTTCATTCCCTGTGTGTGCTCCTGCGTCAGTACAAACTCCTGTTTCATTCACTGTATGTTCTCCTACTTATGTACAAACTCCTGTTTCCCTCACTTTGTGCTTCTGTACAAATTACTGTTTCATTCCCTGTGTGTGCTTCTGTACAAATTACTGTTTCATTCCCTGTGTTTGCTTCTGTTTCGGTACAAATTCCTTTTTCATTCCCTGTGTGTGCTCCTGCTTCCGTACAAACTACTGTTTCCATCCCTTTGTGCTTCAGTACAAACTCCTGTTTCATTCCCTGTGTGCGCTCCTGCTTCAGTACAAACTCCTGTTTCATTCCCTGTGTGTGCTCCTGCTTCAGTACAAACTCCTGTTTCATTCCCTGTGTGTGCTCCTGCTTCCATACAAACTCCTGTTTCATTCACTGTGTGCACTCCTGCGTCAGTACAAACTACTGTTTCATTCCCTGTGTGTGCTCCTGCGTCAGTACAAACTACTGTTTCATTCACTGTGTGTGCTCCTGCGTCAGTACAAACTCCTGTTTCATTACCTGTGTGTGCTCCTGCTTCCATACAAACTCCTGTTTCATTCCCTTTGTGTGCTCCTGCTTCCATACAAACTCCTGTTTCATTCCCTGTGTGTGCGCCTGCTTCTGTACAAGCTCCTGTTTCATTCCCTGTGTGTGCTCCTGCTACAGTACAAACTCCTGTCTCATTCCCTGTGTGCTCCTGCTTCCATACAAACTCCTGTTTCATTCCCTGTGTACGCTCCTGCGTCAGTACAAACTCCTGTTTCATTCCCTGTGTGTGCTCCTGCGTCAGTATAAACTCATGTTTCATTCCCTGGGTGTGCTCCTGCTTCCATACAAACTCCTGTTTCATTCTCTGTGTGCGCTCCTGCGTCAGTACAAACTCCTGTTTCATTCCCTGGGTGTGCTCATGTGTCAGTACAAACTCCTGTTTCATTCACTGTGTGTGCTCCTGCGTCAGTAAAAACTCCTGTTTCATTTACTGTGTGTGCTCCTGCGTCAGTACAAACTCCTGTTTCATTTACTGTGTGTGCTCCTGCGTCAGTACAAACTCCTGTTTCATTCCCTGTGTGTTATTCTGCTTCCGTACAAACTCCTGTTTCATTCCCTGTGTGTGCTCCTGCTTCCGTACAAACTCCTGTTTCATTCCCTGTTTGTGCTCCTGCGTCAGTACAAACTCCTGTTTCAGTCCCTGTGTGCGCTCCTGCTTCAGTACAAACTACTGTTTCATTCTCTGTGTGCGCTCCTGCGTCAATACAAACTACTGTTTCATACCCTGTGTGTGCTCCTGCGTCAGTACAAACTACTGTTTCATTCACTGTGTGTGCTCCTGCGTCAGTACAAACTCCTGTTTCATTCACTGTGTGTGCTCCTGCTTCCGTACAAACTCCTGTTTCATTCCCTGTGTGTGCTCCTGCTTCCGTACAAACTCCTGTTTCATTCCCTGTGTGTGCTCCTGTGTCAGTACAAACTCCTGTTTCATTCCCTGTGTGTGCTCCTGCTTCCGTACAAGCTCCTGTTTCATTCCCTGTGTGTACTCCTGTGTCAGTACAAACTCATGTTTCATTCCCTGTGTGTGCTCCTGCTTCCATACAAACTCCTGTTTCATTCTCTGTGTGCGCTTCTGCGTCAGTACAAACTCCTGTTTCATTCCCTGCGTGTGCTCCTGTGTCAGTACAAACTCCTGTTTCATTCACTGCGTGTGCTCCTGCATCAGTACAAACTCCTGTTTCATTCCCTGTGTGTGCTCCTGCGTCAGTACAAACTCCTGTTTCATTCACTGTGTGCACTCCTGTGTCAGTACAAACTACTGTTTCATTCACTGTGTGTGCTCCTGCGTCAGTACAAACTACTGTTTCATTCCCTGTGTGTGCTCTTGCGTCAGTACAAACTATTGTTTCATTCACTGTGTGTGCTCCTGCGTCAGTACAAACTACTGTTTCATTCACTGTGTGCACTCCTGCGTCAGTACAAACTACTGTTTCATTCACTGTGTGTGCTCCTGCGTCAGTACAAACTACTGTTTCATTCCCTGCGTGTGCTCTTGCGTCAGTACAAACTATTGTTTCATTCACTGTGTGTGCTCCTGCGTCAGTACAAACTACTGTTTCATTCCCTGTGTGTGCTGCTGCTTCAGTACAAACTCCTGTTTCATTCCCTGCATGCGCTCCTGCTTCCAAACAAACTCCTGTTTTATTCCCTGTGTGCGTTCCTGCTTCCTTACAAACTCCTGTTTCATTCCCTGTGTGCGCTCCTGCGTCAGTACAAACTACTGTTTCATTCCCTGTGTTTGCTCCTGCATCAGTACAAACTACTGTTTCATTCCCTGTGTGTGCTCCTGTGTCAGTACAAACTCCTGTTTCATTCCCTGTGTGTGCTCCTGCTTCCGTACAAGCTCCTGTTTCATTCCCTGTGTGTACTCCTGCGTCAGTACAAACTCATGTTTCATTCCCTGTGTGTGCTCCTGCGTCAGTACAAACTACTGTTTCAGTCCGTTTGTTCTTCTGTTTCTGTACAAACTCCTGTTTCATTCCCTGTGTGTGCTCCTTTGTCAGTACAAACTTCTGTTTCATTCCCTGTGTGCTCTCCTGCTTCCGTACAAACTCCTGTTTCCAACCCTTTGTGCTTCTGTACAAATTACTGTTTCATTTCCTGTGTGCGCTCCTGCTTCCGTACAAACTCATGTTTCATTCCGTTTGTTCTCCTGCTTCTGTACAAACTCATGTTTCATTCCCTGTGTGTGCTCCTGCGTCAGTACAAACTCCTGTTTCATTCACTGTATGTTCTCCTACTTATGTACAAACTCCTGTTTCCCTCAATTTGTGCTTCTGTACAAATTACTGTTTCATTCCCTGTGTGTGCTTCTGTACAAATTACTGTTTCATTCCCTGTGTTTGCTTCTGTTTCGGTACAAATTCCTTTTTCATTCCCTGTGTGTGCTCCTGCTTCCGTACAAACTACTGTTTCCATCCCTTTGTGCTTCAGTACAAACTCCTGTTTCATTCCCTGTGTGCGCTCCTGCTTCAGTACAAACTCCTGTTTCATTCCCTGTGTGTGCTCCTGCTTCAGTACAAACTCCTGTTTCATTCCCTGTGTGTGCTCCTGCTTCCATACAAACTCCTGTTTCATTCACTGTGTGCACTCCTGCGTCAGTACAAACTACTCTTTCATTCCCTGTGTGTGCTCCTGCGTCAGTACAAACTACTGTTTCATTCACTGTGTGTGCTCCTGCGTCAGTACAAACTCCTGTTTCATTACCTGTGTGTGCTCCTGCTTCCATACAAACTCCTGTTTCATTCCCTTTGTGTGCTCCTGCTTCCATACAAACTCCTGTTTCATTCCCTGTGTGTGCGCCTGCTTCTGTACAAGCTCATGTTTCATTCCCTGTGTGTGCTCCTGCTACAGTACAAACTCCTGTCTCATTCCCTGTGTGCTCCTGCTTCCATACAAACTCCTGTTTCATTCCCTGTGTGCGCTCCTTCGTCAGTTCAAACTCCTGTTTCATTCCCTGTGTGTGCTCCTGCGTCAGTATAAACTCATGTTTCATTCCCTGGGTGTGCTCCTGCTTCCATACAAACTCCTGTTTCATTCTCTGTGTGCGCTCCTGCGTCAGTACAAACTCCTGTTTCATTCCCTGGGTGTGCTCATGTGTCAGTACAAACTCCTGTTTCATTCACTGTGTGTGCTCCTGCGTCAGTAAAAACTCCTGTTTCATTTACTGTGTGTGCTCCTGCGTCAGTACAAACTCCTGTTTCATTTACTGTGTGTGCTCCTGCGTCAGTACAAACTCCTGTATCATTCCCTGTGTGTTATTCTGCTTCCGTACAAACTCCTGTTTCATTCCCTGTGTGTGCTCCTGCTTCCGTACAAACTCCTGTTTCATTCCCTGTTTGTGCTCCTGCGTCAGTACAAACTACTGTTTCATACCCTGTGTGTGCTCCTGCGTCAGTACAAACTACTGTTTCATTCACTGTGTGTGCTCCTGCGTCAGTACAAACTCCTGTTTCATTACCTGTGTGTGCTCCTGCTTCCATACAAACTCCTGTTTCATTCCCTGTGTGTGCTCCTGCTTCCGTACAAACTCCTGTTTCATTCCCTGTGTGTGCTCCTGTGTCAGTACAAACTCCTGTTTCATTCCCTGTGTGTGCTCCTGCTTCCGTACAAGCTCCTGTTTCATTCCCTGTGTGTACTCCTGTGTCAGTACAAACTCATGTTTCATTCCCTGTGTGTGCTCCTGCTTCCATACAAACTCCTGTTTGATTCTCTGTGTGCGCTCCTGCGTCAGTACAAACTCCTGTTTCATTCCCTGTGTGTGCTCCTGCTTCCATACAAACTCCTGTTTCATTCACTGTGTGCACTCCTGCGTCAGTACAAACTACTGTTTCATTCCCTGTGTGTGCTCCTGCGTCAGTACAAACTACTGTTTCATTCACTGTGTGTGCTCCTGCGTCAGTACAAACTCCTGTTTCATTACCTGTGTGTGCTCCTGCTTCCATACAAACTCCTGTTTCATTCCCTGTGTGTGCTCCTGCTTCTGTACAAGCTCCTGTTTCATTCCCTGTGTGTGCTCCTGCTACAGTACAAACTCCTGTCTCATTCCCTGTGTGCTCCTGCTTCCATACAAACTCCTGTTTCATTCCCTGTGTGCGCTCCTGCGTCAGTACAAACTCCTGTTTCATTCCCTGTGTGTGCTCCTGCGTCAGTATAAACTCATGTTTCATTCCCTGGGTGTGCTCCTGCTTCCATACAAACTCCTGTTTCATTCTCTGTGTGCGCTCCTGCGTCAGTATAAACTCCTGTTTCATTCCCTGGGTGTGCTCATGTGTCAGTACAAACTCCTGTTTCATTCACTGTGTGTGCTCCTGCGTCAGTATAAACTCATGTTTCATTCCCTGTGTGTGCTCCTGCGTCAGTATAAACTCATGTTTCATTCCCTGGGTGTGCTCCTGCTTCCATACAAACTCCTGTTTCATTCTCTGTGTGCGCTCCTGCGTCAGTACAAACTCCTGTTTCATTCCCTGGGTGTGCTCATGTGTCAGTACAAACTCCTGTTTCATTCACTGTGTGTGCTCCTGCGTCAGTACAAACTACTGTTTCATTTACTGTGTGTGCTCCTGCGTCAGTACAAACTCCTGTTTCATTTACTGTGTGTGCTCCTGCATCAGTACAAACTACTGTTTCATTTACTGTGTGTGTGCTCCTGCGTCAGTACAAACTACTGTTTCATTCCCTGTGTGTTCTCTTGCTTCCGTACAAACTCCTGTTTCATTCCCTGTGTGTGCTCCTGCTTCCGTACAAACTCCTGTTTCATTCCCTGTCTGTGCTCCTGCGTCAGTACAAACTCCTGTTTCATTCCCTGTGTGCGCTCCTGCTTCAGTACAAACTACTGTTTCATTCCCTGTGTGCGCTCCTGCGTCAATACAAACTACTGTTTCATACCCTGTGTGTGCTCCTGCGTCAGTACAAACTACTGTTTCATTCACTGTGTGTGCTCCTGCATCAGTACAAACTCCTATTTCATTCACTGTGTGTGCTCCTGCTTCCGTACAAACTCCTGTTTCATTCCCTGTGTGTGCTCCTGCTTCCGTACAAACTCCTGTTTCATTCCCTGTGTGTGCTCCTGTGTCAGTACAAACTCCTGTTTCATTCTCTGTGTGTGCTCCTGCTTCCGTACAAGCTCCTGTTTCATTCCCTGTGTGTACTCCTGCGTCAGTACAAACTCATGTTTCATTCCCTGTGTGTGCTCCTGCGTCAGTACAAACTACTGTTTCAGTCCGTTTGTTCTCCTGTTTCTGTACAAACTCCTGTTTCATTCCCTGTGTGTGCTCCTTTGTCAGTACAAACTTCTGTTTCATTCCCTGTGTGCGCTCCTGCTTCCGTACAAACTCCTGTTTCCATCCCTTTGTGCTTCTGTACAAATTACTGTTTCATTTCCTGTGTGCGCTCCTGCTTCCGTACAAACTCATGTTTCATTCCGTTTGTTCTCCTGCTTCTGTACAAACTCATGTCTCATTCCCTGTGTGTGCTCCTGCGTCAGTACAAACTCCTGTTTCATTCACTGTATGTACAAACTACTGTTTCCATCCCTTTGTGCTTCAGTACAAACTCCTGTTTCATTCCCTGTGTGCGCTCCTGCTTCAGTACAAACTCCTGTTTCATTCCCTGTGTGTGCTCCTGCTTCAGTACAAACTCCTGTTTCATTCCCTGTGTGTGCTCCTGCTTCCATACAAACTCCTGTTTCATTCACTGTGTGCACTCCTGCGTCAGTACAAACTACTCTTTCATTCCCTGTGTGTGCTCCTGCGTCAGTACAAACTACTGTTTCATTCACTGTGTGTGCTCCTGTGTCAGTACAAACTCCTGTTTCATTACCTGTGTGTGCTCCTGCGTCAGTACAAACTCCTGTTTCATTCACTGTGTGCACTCCTGTGTCAGTACAAACTACTGTTTCATTCACTGTGTGTGCTCCTGCGTCAGTACAAACTACTGTTTCATTCCCTGTGTGTGCTCTTGCGTCAGTACAAACTATTGTTTCATTCACTGTGTGTGCTCCTGCGTCAGTACAAACTACTGTTT
The DNA here is from genome assembly GCF_027579735.1 of Bombina bombina. NCBI lineage: Eukaryota > Metazoa > Chordata > Amphibia > Anura > Bombinatoridae > Bombina > Bombina bombina. The sequence continues at coordinate 14,741 of NW_026512969.1, read as the reverse complement.
CATTCACTGTGTGCACTCCTGCGTCAGTACAAACTACTGTTTCATTCACTGTGTGTGCTCCTGCGTCAGTACAAACTACTGTTTCATTCCCTGCGTGTGCTCTTGCGTCAGTACAAACTATTGTTTCATTCACTGTGTGTGCTCCTGCGTCAGTACAAACTACTGTTTCATTCCCTGTGTGTGCTGCTGCTTCAGTACAAACTCCTGTTTCATTCCCTGCATGCGCTCCTGCTTCCATACAAACTCCTGTTTTATTCCCTGTGTGCGTTCCTGCTTCCTTACAAACTCCTGTTTCATTCCCTGTGTGCGCTCCTGCGTCAGTACAAACTACTGTTTCATTCCCTGTGTGTGCTCCTGCATCAGTACAAACTACTGTTTCATTCCCTGTGTGTGCTCCTGTGTCAGTACAAACTCCTGTTTCATTCCCTGTGTGTGCTCCTGTGTTACAAACTGCTATTTGTGACTGGCCCTTTAAATGGAAAATTGCCCTGCTTCCCTGGATTTTGGAGAAGCCTATTTGCCAGCCTCCTTCCACATGACTATGGCCCCTGGAAGATTGTGCCCCTGAAAACATATTAACTTTTATTGGGTGTGTATGGCCCTTTAAGAACCGTCTGGGGACATATTGTGACTTTGGTGAACAATGCCCCTTTAAGACTATGTCCCCAGACCTGTGAAATGACTTGTCCCTGGCTTTCTCCCACTTGGTTCAGTTTCATTGTGTGCCATTAAGTGCTATGTGACAGACCCTTCGGTCAGAACTACAGAGATAACTTTGTTCAGCTTCAAGAAGCATTCTAAATACAAGTTTGCTGGGATCAGCTCTAATTAAGTTTAGTGATAAAACATTCCCATTGTCTAATCAGACTTCTAGTAGTGATAAGGTGGACTGCATTGTTTTATTGTGTGTAATGTTATCTGCTGAAGTAAATGTTGTGGCCTGTCAAAGGGAGTGTCTCTCTATCTAATATCAAATGTGTGATGGGGGATTTTATGCCTCCCCCTGAGAGTGTCCTGTTTGCATGTAACCTCAATAAAAAGGAGGCTGTGTGCTCCAGCACATCAGACCTATTTTTTACCCTCTAACTTGCAGCTTTGACTCATGTTTGTAGGGGACAGCTTATAATCACTACAGGGATTGCTATGCTCTTCATACTCCCTTAGCTACAGGGATTGGTACAGAAGGAAGAGGTTCACCTACTGGAGCCTGGTCATAGGTCCAGGGCGCAGAGCAGACGGCGAGATACCAGCCCAGCAGCGGTGGTTCATAGAGTCTGCATTACTTATGGTGGCTACGCAGCAGTTGTAGAGTGTCCACGGTGCTGCTGCTCCTTTGGTGAGCGCTAGGAGCATCCTTTTCTACGGTCCAACTTCCAGCCAGCCTGGAGGCAACCGTAACATTTGGCGGCAGCGGTGGGATTGGCGTCCTAGCGCAAGGAGCAGCACCACAACAGCACTGGTATCGTAGGAGAGTAATTGAGGGCAACGCTAGCCACTGCGCAGCGTCCCTACCTACAGCAGCATGGAGCTGACAAGATACTGGTCAGAACCATGTGAAGAGCACCTCAACCGGATCCGTCGCTATGAGGGCGCGGATTTCGTTCCAGAGGTAAAGAGGCGGCTAGTCCGATATGGTCCAGACCCTGCGCAGGAGGTAGTCAGTCGCATCATCCGGGAATTGGATACGGAGAACAAAGCGGCACGAGCCTTTGAGTGCCAACTGTGGAGTTTGAGGGTATGGACACCTGGTCTCTCTCCCCAGCCGCAGCATGTTCCACAGGGAGAGGAGAGCAGCGACCTCCCTCCCCAGCGGCAGTATACTGTGCAGAGGGAAGAGACAACCGGTCTCCTTCCCCAACCCCAACCAGAGATACCAGAGGCAGCAGGCCTCATAGACTGGTCCTGGGAGGACCCCCAGCAGGCAGGTGGAGATGGGACCGCAGTCTCTCTACCGGCCCTACAGGGATGCTGGGCAGGCGGCCCAGATCCCCAGCGACAGACCCAGCTACAGGGAGGGGAGAGCATCGACCTCCCTCCCCAGCAGGAGTGTGCCTTCCAGGGAGAGGAGACAACCGGTCTCTCTCCCCAGCCGCAGCATGTTCCACAGGAAGAGGAGAGCATCGACCTCCCTTCCCAACGGCCGCCGGAGTATCAGGAGGAGGAGGTAAGCCAATCTCCCTCTCCCCAGCTAACTCCTAACTTGGGCCCAGGGTTAACAGTGGAGATGTAAACCCCCACTGACCCCCACGTTCCCTTTGCCACCGGGCAGGACTATGCCCCAATTCCCCCAGCAGAAGAGCTGGCATCAGGACAGAGCGCTGCTGGCCTCTGCCCTACAGACCCCCTTGTTACAGGACTGGCCTGCAAACCCCTCACCCCAGCAGAAGCGCTGGCACCAGGGCAGAGTGCCGCTGGCCTCTGCCCCCCAAGTACCATCAGCTATTTGCCCAGCTGCGCCAGGAAGGCAGAGGATGCTACACTTTCATCCTATAACCTGGAACCTACAGGCCAGTGCTACTTGTTGTGGGGGGGCTGCTTTGCTGCTAGTGTTTATTTGTGGGTGGGTTGCGAGACTAACTTAGGCACTGACCGACAGAAGGTCAGGTGCCTTGTTAGTCTCCCTCCAAAAGGGGAGATATGTTACAAACTGCTATTTGTGACTGGCCCTTTAAATGGAAAATTGCCCTGCTTCCCTGGATTTTGGAGAAGCCTATTTGCCAGCCTCCTTCCACATGACTATGGCCCCTGGAAGATTGTGCCCCTGAAAACATATTAACTTTTATTGGGTGTGTATGGCCCTTTAAGAACCGTCTGGGGACATATTGTGACTTTGGTGAACAATGCCCCTTTAAGACTATGTCCCCAGACCTGTGAAATGACTTGTCCCTGGCTTTCTCCCACTTGGTTCAGTTTCATTGTGTGCCATTAAGTGCTATGTGACAGACCCTTCGGTCAGAACTACAGAGATAACTTTGTTCAGCTTCAAGAAGCATTCTAAATACAAGTTTGCTGGGATCAGCTCTAATTAAGTTTAGTGATAAAACATTCCCATTGTCTAATCAGACTTCTAGTAGTGATAAGGTGGACTGCATTGTTTTATTGTGTGTAATGTTATCTGCTGAAGTAAATGTTTTTGCCTGTCAAAGGGAGTGTCTCTCTATCTAATATCAAATGTGTGATGGGGGATTTTATGCCTCCCCCTGAGAGTGTCCTGTTTGCATGTAACCTCAATAAAAAGGAGGCTGTGTGCTCCAGCACATCAGACCTATTTTTTACCCTCTAACTTGCAGCTTTGACTCATGTTTGTAGGGGACAGCTTATAATCACTACAGGGATTGCTATGCTCTTCATACTCCCTTAGCTACAGGGATTGGTACAGAAGGAAGAGGTTCACCTACTGGAGCCTGGTCATAGGTCCAGGGCGCAGAGCAGACGGCGAGATACCAGCCCAGCAGCGGTGGTTCATAGAGTCTGCATTACTTATGGTGGCTACGCAGCAGTTGTAGAGTGTCCACGGTGCTGCTGCTCCTTTGGTGAGCGCTAGGAGCATCCTTTTCTACGGTCCAACTTCCAGCCAGCCTGGAGGCAACCGTAACATCCTGCTTCCGTACAAGCTCCTGTTTCATTCCCTGTGTGTACTCCTGCGTCAGTACAAACTCATGTTTCATTCCCTGTGTGTGCTCCTGCGTCAGTACAAACTACTGTTTCAGTCCGTTTGTTCTTCTGTTTCTGCACAAACTCCTGTTTCATTCCCTGAGTGTGCTCCTTTGTCAGTACAAACTTCTGTTTCATTCCCTGTGTGCTCTCCTGCTTCCGTACAAACTCCTGTTTCCATCCCTTTGTGCTTCTGTACAAATTACTGTTTCATTTCCTGTGTGCGCTCCTGCTTCCGTACAAACTCATGTTTCATTCCGTTTGTTCTCCTGCTTCTGTACAAACTCATGTTTCATTCCCTGTGTGTGCTCCTGCGTCAGTACAAACTCCTGTTTCATTCACTGTATGTTCTCCTACTTATGTACAAACTCCTGTTTCCCTCACTTTGTGCTTCTGTACAAATTACTGTTTCATTCCCTGTGTGTGCTTCTGTACAAATTACTGTTTCATTCCCTGTGTTTGCTTCTGTTTCGGTACAAATTCCTTTTTCATTCCCTGTGTGTGCTCCTGCTTCCGTACAAACTACTGTTTCCATCCCTTTGTGCTTCAGTACAAACTCCTGTTTCATTCCCTGTGTGCGCTCCTGCTTCAGTACAAACTCCTGTTTCATTCCCTGTGTGTGCTCCTGCTTCAGTACAAACTCCTGTTTCATTCCCTGTGTGTGCTCCTGCTTCCATACAAACTCCTGTTTCATTCACTGTGTGCACTCCTGCATCAGTACAAACTACTCTTTCATTCCCTGTGTGTGCTCCTGCGTCAGTACAAACTACTGTTTCATTCACTGTGTGTGCTCCTGCGTCAGTACAAACTCCTGTTTCATTACCTGTGTGTGCTCCTGCTTCCATACAAACTCCTGTTTCATTCCCTTTTTGTGCTCCTGCTTCCATACAAACTCCTGTTTCATTCCCTGTGTGTGCTCCTGCTTCTGTACTGTTACAGAAGCATTAGTTATTTTGTTGTGAAGAAACTTATTTCCCAGCAGCAATGCCTGAACCAGCCAAGCCAGCGCCTAAGAAGGGCTCCAAGAAAACTGTAACAAGTATCATTTCATAAAGGGTTAACTCTGTTCAGTTTTGAGAAAACTATTTTCTGAGGCAGGTTTCCTAGCATATTGTGTACTGTAATTAAGTTTGTGATAAGCATTCACTGCTAGGTGATAAGAAGGACTCAATTGTTTTCTTGTGTGTACTTGTTATCTGCGGTGGCCTGTCCAAGGGCTTTGTCTAAATGTGTGATGGGGGATTTTATGCTTCCCCCCCTGGGAGTGCCCTGTGTGCATGTAACCTAAATAAAAAAGCAGGCTGGGCATCCCAGTCCTCAGTTCTTGGTTGTCCCTCAATCGCAGCGTTGACTCGTTTTTGTGGGCAGAAGGGTATCCTAGCTGTACTACAGCTAAGGGGGATTATTCTACATTTGCGAGACTCATATAGAATACTATGGAAAGCAGTTTCTCCCCTCTTCAGCAATAGGAATCCAGGCTACTAAGCGGTCCATCTCTCAGCGAGACTAAGGGTAACCGTAACATTTGGCGGCAGCGGTGGGATTTTTCCTGGATTTCCTAGGAGAGGTACAGAACGGATGGAGAGCGCTTACGAAAAATTGAAGCGTACAACCCTAAAGGATTTACTTGAAAGCAGAGGGGGGTACGCCAGCAACCGGCCGAGGAGAGAGCTGATCGCAGAATTGACCGAACTGGATCAGAGCTTCACAATGGCGGAAACACCGACCATGATTAGTGACGAAAAAACCAGGATTGTTCGGGAGAGGCTCTCACTGTACGGGCCGAACCCCTCCATGGAATTGGTACAGCAGTTGATGGCGGAAGCGGACAAGGATATACGAGAGACTCGAGCCCACGAACTCAACCTAGCGAACGCACACCGCAATGCTGAAGCCCCGCAGGTAATCATCCCTGTCGAAAATGCTGGGAGGCCCAAGATACCCTATGCGGCATTTCGACCCTTCCTAGAGAGCGAGACAGGGATTGATGAATATTTGGCGGACTTCGAAAGGCAATGTGCCCTGCACCAGATTCCCAACAGGGAGTGGCCCACGATATTGTCTGGGAAACTATCCGGGCGAGCCCTGGAAGCCTTTCGTACTCTGGGTGCTGAGGAAGTGACACAGTATGAGCTAGTTAAGGAGACACTGTTGCGACGGTACGCAGTAACTCCGGACGCGTATCGCCGACAGTTTCGGGGCACGAAAAAGAAGCCTAACGATACCCATATGGAATGGGCGCACCGAATGCGGAGAGCGGCAAATCACTGGATGAGCGGAAGTAAAGCGGTGACTGGTGAGGAAATTTTACAATTGTTTCTCTTAGAACATTTTTATAATGGCATGGAACAGCAAGGGAAGGAATGGCTGCGAGACAGGCGACCTTCTACCTTAGAAGAAGCAGCCAAATTGGCCGATGAACATTATGACTCCCGTCTTCACGAACCCAGAGAGGTTTACCGTGCACCCCCTCGTGCTGAATTCCGAGCCCCGGTGCCCGCAGGGCCCGCCCGACACTCAGGACCACCCAATAACAGCTCTGAGCGTCCCAGACCGACTTGCCACCGATGCAAGCAACCAGGGCATTTCATGGCTAGCTGCCCCCTTAATACGCACCAGACACCCAGGAATTACAATTACCCCTCTGGGGCATATCGTCCGGCCCGGACCCTCTGTGTTAACCAAGAGGCCCCTATGGAGGAATATTTGGGGCCGCTTCACGAGGCGGACCCTGTATATGCTGCCTCAGATAACCGCCAGCACCATTGGCAGAAGGTATGGCTCGAGGGGCGATCTACAAAGGGATTGAGAGACACAGGGGCTACTATCACGCTGGTACAGAGTCATTTGGTGCCGGAGCACAAGCGATCTGGACAGACTGTGGCCGTTAGAGTGGCGGGGGGGGATGTGTACAAAATTCCAACAGCTAAAGTGCATCTTGATTGGGGAGCGGGAAAGGGGGCTGTGAACGTGGGCATAATGGATAATTTACCTGCCGAAGTACTACTGGGCAATGATTTGGGCCCCATGACTTCTGCCTATGCTCCAGTATGCAACAACGAGGCGGACCCAGTGACTACACGGGCCCAAGCCCGGACGGAGCGAGAACTCTCACCAGTGCGGGAGACACAGGTAAGACCTACCCCGACCTTGCCTGACATGTTAGGCCCCATACCCTGGGACACCCCAGATGCTTTCGAGACAGAGTCTAAGACTGACCCGACCTTACAAAAGTACCGGGAACGAATAGAGACCGGAGGGGGCGGGGCAGATAATGAAACATTCTTATGGGAAAAAGGGAAACTATACCGCTGGACAGAGAAAAGGGGACAGCGTAGGCGACAGCTGGTAGTGCCCCACAAATACCGTCAAGAAATCCTCAAGATAGGCCACGACATCCCCTTAGCAGGCCACCTAGCTGTAACCCGTACCCTACACCGCATTACTCACACGTTCTTTTGGCCAGGGGTACACGCTGACGTTAGAACTTACTGTAACACCTGCGATGTGTGTCAACGAGTAGGAAGGCGAGGCGATCACCCTAAAGCCCATCTAGTAAATATGCCCATTGTAGAGGAACCCTTCAGCCGGGTTGCTATTGACCTAGTGGGACCACTGGCTACCCCTAGTCCCTCCGGTAAGCGCTACATTCTTACCGTAGTGGACTACGCTACCAGGTACCCAGAGGCTATCGCCCTATCCAACATACAAGCGGATACGGTAGCGAATGCACTAGTACAGGTGTTCTCCCGGGTAGGATTTCCAAAAGAAATCCTATCCGACCGAGGCACCCAATTTACGGCTGAATTGACCCAACAACTCTGGCAGGTTTGCAAAATTAAGTCCCTCCTGAGCTCCCCATACCACCCCCAGACGAACGGGCTGTGTGAGAGGTTCAATGGGACCCTCAAGCAAATGCTCAAGACGTTCACTCAGGAATACCGAGACTGGGAACGCTTCCTGCCGCACCTCCTTTTTGCTTATCGGGAGGTGCCCCAGGAAACGACAGGGTTCTCTCCCTTCGAGTTGCTCTACGGAAGAAAGGTACGGGGACCCCTAAACCTGATCCGGGAGCACTGGGAGGGAGAGATGGAGACTGACGGTGTCCCCATTGTGCCATACGTGCTGGAACTCAGGGACCGAATGGAGCAATTAGCCAAATCCGTGCGGGCTAATCTCCAGTCGGCCCAGAGAAGACAGAAGGTATGGTACGATCGGGGGGCCCGAAAGAGAATCTTTACCATAGGACAAAAGGTGTTAGTACTTAAGCCGGTGAAGACAGACAAATTGCAGGCGTCCTGGCAGGGCCCCTACCAGATCGTAGAGAAAAGGGGAGACACCACTTATGTGATAGCTAGCTGCCACGACAACAATCTTAGAAAGACATTCCATGTAAACATGCTCAAGGAATATTTTGAGCGACCAGAGAACGTGACGGCCGTATGTTGTTCCCCTCAGGAAGGCCCCGACAGTCTACCCATTCCAGACCTATTAGAAAAGAGTCTCCCCACAGGTATAGTGGCTCAGGTTCAGATAGGAGACCGACTTAGCCCCACTGAAAGGGAGCAGCTCAACCAACTCCTACAGTCCAAACACCTCACCTTCTCCCCGAAGCCAGGGTACACTACTTTAACCACCCACCAGGTAGATACTCCGGGACAAGCTCCCTTGCGCCAGGCTCCGTACCGAATCCCCGAAGCAGTTAGGATAGGAATGAAGAAGGAGATCGATGAGATGCTCCAACTCAGGGTAATTGAGCCCTCCGATAGTCCCTGGGCCTCCCCAGTTGTCTTGGTGCCCAAGAAAGATGGGACCACCCGGTTCTGCGTAGACTATCGGAGGCTCAATGAAAAGACCGTGACGGACGCTTACCCTATGCCCAGGGTAGACGAGCTACTCGATCGTATAGCCAGGGGAAATTACCTGACCACTATTGACCTCTGCAAAGGTTACTGGCAGATTCCCCTGGCCCTGGAGGCTATCCCCAAGTCGGCATTCGTCACCCCATTCGGCTTATATCAGTTTAGGGTAATGCCGTTTGGGATGAAGAATGCCCCAGCTACATTCCAGCGCTTGGTGGATAGGCTCCTGGATGGCTTCCAGAGTTTTGCTTGCGCCTACCTGGACGACATAGCGATCCACAGTGAGTCATGGGAGGACCACTTAGCTCACATAGGAATGGTTCTGGATCAGATCCGGGCTGCTGGCCTGACTCTGAAGCCAGAAAAATGCCACTTTGGGATGGCCGAGGTACAGTACCTGGGTCACCGGGTGGGGTGTGGAAAGCAGCGACCAGAGCCGGCCAAGATAGAAGCTGTCGCCAATTGGCCCACCCCCATCACTAAGACTCAGGTCCTAGCCTTCCTGGGCACGGCAGGGTACTATAGACGGTTCGTACCAGACTACAGCACACTTGCCAAACCCCTGACTGACTTGACCAAGAAGAACTTACCTCGACAGGTCCTGTGGTCTCCCCACTGTGAAACGGCTTTCCAGGCTCTCAAAAATGCTCTAATTAACGCTCCTGTCTTGGCGGCTCCAGCCCTTAACAAACGTTTTATAGTCCATACAGATGCTTCCATGTTCGGGCTGGGAGCCGTCCTCAGCCAAGTAGGCGAAGATGGAGGGGAGCATCCAGTTGCCTACATCAGCCGGAAGCTCCTGCCCCGCGAAGTCAGCTATGCAGCGGTCGAAAAGGAGTGTTTGGCTTTGGTGTGGGCATTAAAGAAATTGACTCCCTATTTATATGGGCAGGAGTTCACTCTGGTCACCGACCATAACCCGTTGGTGTGGCTGAACCGGGTCTCTGGAGATAATGGCAGGCTATTACGTTGGAGTTTATCGTTGCAACCCTTCAATTTCACCATTACTTACAGACCTGGGAAACAGAATGGCAACGCCGACGGGTTGTCCAGACAAACCGACCTCAGCCCCGCATAACCAGCGGTCTGGACAGCCTTAGTCTGCCCCGAAAAGGGGTCAGACCGTGTCTGCCAGAGTGTTCCACAGAAAGGGAGCACTGTTACAGAAGCATTAGTTATTTTGTTGTGAAGAAACTTATTTCCCAGCAGCAATGCCTGAACCAGCCAAGCGAGCGCCTAACAAGGGCTCCAAGAAAACTGTAACAAGTATCATTTCATAAAGGGTTAACTCTGTTCAGTTTTGAGAAAACTATTTTCTGAGGCAGGTTTCCTAGCATATTGTGTACTGTAATTAAGTTTGTGATAAGCATTCACTGCTAGGTGATAAGAAGGACTCAATTGTTTTCTTGTGTGTACTTGTTATCTGCGGTGGCCTGTCCAAGGGCTTTGTCTAAATGTGTGATGGGGGATTTTATGCTTCCCCCCCTGGGAGTGCCCTGTGTGCATGTAACCTAAATAAAAAAGCAGGCTGGGCATCCCAGTCCTCAGTTCTTGGTTGTCCCTCAATCGCAGCGTTGACTCGTTTTTGTGGGCAGAAGGGTATCCTAGCTGTACTACAGCTAAGGGGGATTATTCTACATTTGCGAGACTCATATAGAATACTATGGAAAGCAGTTTCTCCCCTCTTCAGCAATAGGAATCCAGGCTACTAAGCGGTCCATCTCTCAGCGAGACTAAGGGTAACCGTAACATGTACAAGCTCCTGTTTCATTCCCTGTGTGTGCTCCTGCTACAGTACAAACTCCTGTCTCATTCCCTGTGTGCTCCTGCTTCCATACAAACTCCTGTTTCATTCCCTGTGTGCGCTCCTGCGTCAGTACAAACTCCTGTTTCATTCCCTGTGTGTGCTCCTGCGTCAGTATAAACTCATGTTTCATTCCCTGGGTGTGCTCCTGCTTCCATACAAACTCCTGTTTCATTCTCTGTGTGCGCTCCTGCGTCAGTACAAACTCCTGTTTCATTCCCTGGGTGTGCTCATGTGTCAGTACAAACTCCTGTTTCATTCACTGTGTGTGCTCCTGCGTCAGTACAAACTCCTGTTTCATTTACTGTGTGTGCTCCTGCGTCAGTACCAACTCCTGTTTCATTTACTGTGTGTGCTCCTGCATCAGTACAAACTCCTGTTTCATTCCCTGTGTGTTATTCTGCTTCCGTACAAACTCCTGTTTCATTCCCTGTGTGTGCTCCTGCTTCCGTACAAACTCCTGTTTCATTCCCTGTTTGTGCTCCTGCGTCAGTACAAACTCCTGTTTCATTCCCTGTGTGCGCTCCTGCTTCAGTACAAACTACTGTTTCATTCTCTGTGTGCGCTCCTGCGTCAATACAAACTACTGTTTCATACCCTGTGTGTGCTCCTGCGTCAGTACAAACTACTGTTTCATTCACTGTGTGTGCTCCTGCGTCAGTACAAACTCCTGTTTCATTCACTGTGTGTGCTCCTGCTTCCATACAAACTCCTGTTTCATTCCCTGTGTGTGCTCCTGCTTCCGTACAAACTCCTGTTTCATTCCCTGTGTGTGCTCCTGTGTCAGTACAAACTTCTGTTTCATTCCCTGTGTGCGCTCCTGCTTCCGTACAAACTCCTGTTTCCATCCCTTTGTGCTTCTGTACAAATTACTGTTTTATTTCCTGTGTGCGCTCCTGCTTCCGTACAAACTTATGTTTCATTCCGTTTGTTCTCCTGCTTCTGTACAAACTCATGTTTCATTCCCTGTGTGTGCTCCTGCGTCAGTACAAACTCCTGTTTCATTCACTGTATGTTCTCCTACTTATGTACAAACTCCTGTTTCCCTCACTTTGTGCTTCTGTACAAATTACTGTTTCATTCCCTGTGTTTGCTTCTGTACAAATTGCTGTTTCATTCCCTGTGTTTGCTTCTGTTTCGGTACAAATTCCTTTTTCATTCCCTGTGTGTGCTCCTGCTTCCGTACAAACTACTGTTTCCATCCCTTTGTGCTTCAGTACAAACTCCTGTTTCATTCCCTGTGTGCACTCCTGCTTCAGTACAAACTCCTGTTTCATTCCCTGTGTGTGCTCCTACTTTAGTACAAACTCCTGTTTCATTCCCTGTGTGTGCTCCTGCTTCCATACAAACTCCTGTTTCATTCACTGTGTGCACTCCTGCGTCAGTACAAACTACTGTTTCATTCCCTGTGTGTGCTCCTGCGTCAGTACAAACTACTGTTTCATTCACTGTGTGTGCTCCTGCGTCAGTACAAACTCCTGTTTCATTACCTGTGTGTGCTCCAGCTTCCATACAAACTCCTGTTTCATTCCCTGTGTGTGCTCCTGCTTCTGTACAAGCTCCTGTTTCATTCCCTGTGTGTGCTCCTGCTACAGTACAAACTCCTGTCTCATTCCCTGTGTGCTCCTGCTTCCATACAAACTCCTGTTTCATTCCCTGTGTGCGCTCCTGCGTCAGTACAAACTCCTGTTTCATTCCCTGTGTGTGCTCCTGCGTCAGTATAAACTCATGTTTCATTCCCTGGGTGTGCTCCTGCTTCCATACAAACTCCTGTTTCATTCTCTGTGTGCGCTCCTGCGTCAGTACAAACTCCTGTTTCATTCCCTGGGTGTGCTCATGTGTCAGTACAAACTCCTGTTTCATTCACTGTGTGTGCTCCTGCGTCAGTATAAACTCATGTTTCATTCCCTGTGTGTGCTCCTGCGTCAGTATAAACTCATGTTTCATTCCCTGGGTGTGCTCCTGCTTCCATACAAACTCCTGTTTCATTCTCTGTGTGCGCTCCTGCGTCAGTACAAACTCCTGTTTCATTCCCTGGGTGTGCTCATGTGTCAGTACAAACTCCTGTTTCATTCACTGTGTGTGCTCCTGCGTCAGTACAAACTACTGTTTCATTTACTGTGTGTGCTCCTGCGTCAGTACAAACTCCTGTTTCATTTACTGTGTGTGCTCCTGCATCAGTACAAACTACTGTTTCATTTACTGTGTGTGCTCCTGCGTCAGTACAAACTACTGTTTCATTCACTGTGTGTTCTCTTGCTTCCGTACAAACTCCTGTTTCATTCCCTGTGTGTGCTCCTGCTTCCGTACAAACTCCTGTTTCATTCCCTGTCTGTGCTCCTGCGTCAGTACAAACTCCTGTTTCATTCCCTGTGTGCGCTCCTGCTTCAGCACAAACTACTGTTTCATTCCCTGTGTGCGCTCCTGCGTCAATACAAACTACTGTTTCATACCCTGTGTGTGCTCCTGCGTCAGTACAAACTACTGTTTCATTCACTGTGTGTGCTCCTGCATCAGTACAAACTCCTATTTCATTCACTTTGTGTGCTCCTGCTTCCGTACAAACTCCTGTTTCATTCCCTGTGTGTGCTCCTGCTTCCGTACAAACTCCTGTTTCATTCCCTGTGTGTGCTCCTGTGTCAGTACAAACTCCTGTTTCATTCCCTGTGTGTGCTCCTGCTTCCGTACAAGCTCCTGTTTCAGTCCCTGTGTGTACTTCTGCGTCAGTACAAACTCATGTTTCATTCCCTGTGTGTGCTCCTGCGTCAGTACAAACTACTGTTTCAGTCCGTTTGTTCTCCTGTTTCTGTACAAACTCCTGTTTCATTCCCTGTGTGTGCTCCTTTGTCAGTACAAACTTCTGTTTCATTCCCTGTGTGCGCTTCTGCTTCCGTACAAACTCCTGTTTCCATCCCTTTGTTCTTCTGTACAAATTACTGTTTCATTTCCTGTGTGCGCTCCTGCTTCCGTACAAACTCATGTTTCATTCCGTTTGTTCTCCTGCTTCTGTACAAACTCATGTTTCATTCCCTGTGTGTGCTCCTGCGTCAGTACAAACTCCTGTTTCATTCACTGTATGTACAAACTACTGTTTCCATCCCTTTGTGCTTCAGTACAAACTCCTGTTTCATTCCCTGTGTGCGCTCCTGCTTCAGTACAAACTCCTGTTTCATTCCCTGTGTGTGCTCCTGCTTCAGTACAAACTCCTGTTTCATTCCCTGTGTGTGCTCCTGCTTCCATACAAACTCCTGTTTCATTCACTGTGTGCACTCCTGCGTCAGTACAAACTACTCTTTCATTCCCTGTGTGTGCTCCTGCGTCAGTACAAACTACTGTTTCATTCACTGTGTGTGCTCCTGTGTCAGTACAAACTCCTGTTTCATTACCTGTGTGTGCTCCTGCTTCCATACAAACTCCTGTTTCATTCCCTTTGTGTGCTCCTGCTTCCATACAAACTCCTGTTTCATTCCCTGTGTGTGCTCCTGCTTCTGTACAAGCTCCTGTTTCATTCCCTGTGTGTGCTCCTGCTACAGTACAAACTCCTGTCTCATTCCCTGTGTGCTCCTGCTTCCATACAATCTCCTGTTTCATTCCCTGTGTGCGCTCCTGCGTCAGTACAAACTCGTGTTTCATTCCCTGTGTGTGCTCCTGCGTCAGTATAAACTCATGTTTCATTCCCTGGGTGTGCTCCTGCTTCCATACAAACTCCTGTTTCATTCTCTGTGTGCGCTCCTGCGTCAGTACAAACTCCTGTTTCATTCCCTGGGTGTGCTCATGTGTCAGTACAAACTCCTGTTTCATTCACTGTGTGTGCTCCTGCGTCAGTACAAACTCCTGTTTCATTTACTGTGTGTGTTCCTGCGTCAGTACAAACTCCTGTTTCATTTACTGTGTGTGCTCCTGCGTCAGTACAAACTCCTGTTTCATTCCCTGTGTGTTATTCTGCTTCCGTACAAACTCCTGTTTCATTCCCTGTGTGCGCTCCTGCTTCAGTACAAACTACTGTTTCATTCTCTGTGTGCGCTCCTGCGTCAATACAAACTACTGTTTCATACTCTGTGTGTGCTCCTGCGTCAGTACAAACTACTGTTTCATTCACTGTGTGTGCTCCTGCGTCAGTACAAACTCCTGTTTCATTCACTGTGTGTGCTCCTGCTTCCGTACAAACTCCTGTTTCATTCCCTGTGTGTGCTCCTGCTTCCATACAAACTCCTGTTTCATTCCCTGTGTGTGCTCCTGTGTCAGTACAAACTTCTGTTTCATTCCCTGTGTGCGCTCCTGCTTCCGTACAAACTCCTGTTTCCATCCCTTTGTGCTTCTGTACAAATTACTGTTTTATTTCCTGTGTGCGCTCCTGCTTCCGTACAAACTCATGTTTCATTCCGTTTGTTCTCCTGCTTCTGTACAAACTCATGTTTCAT
>NW_026512968.1:0-63238 GCF_027579735.1 Bombina bombina | reverse complement strand
TATACCAGATGTATAATACATTTAACTGTCAGTAGATGGCAGCAAACATCAAGGAGTCCCATAAGGAATGTGTATAAAAATGTCCTTTTTATTTTTCATGCTATTGTTTTAAAGTTACCCTGAAATAAACATTGACAGGGACGCTAGGACATCGCACCAGAGTTAAAATAAGGACCCCCATGGTACAAGCAAAAGGAGGGTGCCAACCACTGCCTTTGGCGGGAAGCGCAGTTTTTAGATGTGCAACACCACAGATGTAGTTAAAAATGTAAAAAAAAAAAAATTGCTATCGCCACATAAACAAAATATGATAAAAAAAAACTACTACCCAGCCCACGGTATCCTCCTGTTATCTAATTTAAACTAAGAAGCCGCTGCAGAATAGGGATACGTACAGGCATAGGAAAACGATCAGGGCCACATAGAGAGATTAATCCTCCAGGATTAATATGTGCATTGTGCCTCAAATTCAAAGTGGAGCTCCAGGCTGCTCTAAAAACATAATTTATGTAAGAACTTACCTGATAAATTCATTTCTTTCATATTAACAAGAGTCCATGAGCTAGTGACGTATGGATATACATTCCTACCAGGAGGGGCAAAGTTTCCCAAACCTTAAAATGCCTATAAATACACCCCTCACCACACCCACAAATCAGTTTAACGAATAGCCAAGAAGTGGGGTGATAAGAAAAAAAGTGCGAAGCATATAAAATAAGGAATTGGAATAATTGTGCTTTATACAAAAAAATCATAACCACCACAAAAAAGGGTGGGCCTCATGGACTCTTGTTAATATGAAAGAAATGAATTTATCAGGTAAGTTCTTACATAAATTATGTTTTCTTTCATGTAATTAACAAGAGTCCATGAGCTAGTGACGTATGGGATAATGACTACCCAAGATGTGGATCTTTCCACACAAGAGTCACTAGAGAGGGAGGGATAAAATAAAGACAGCCAATTCCTGCTGAAAATAATCCACACCCAAAATAAAGTTTAACAAAAAACATAAGCAGAAGATTCAAACTGAAACCGCTGCCTGAAGAACTTTTCTACCAAAAACTGCTTCAGAAGAAGAAAATACATCAAAATGGTAGAATTTAGTAAAAGTATGCAAAGAGGACCAAGTTGCTGCTTTGCAGATCTGGTCAACCGAAGCTTCATTCCTAAACGCCCAGGAAGTAGATACTGACCTAGTAGAATGAGCTGTAATTCTTTGAGGCGGAATTTTACCCGACTCAACATAGGCAAGATGAATTAAAGATTTCAACCAAGATGCCAAAGAAATGGCAGAAGCTTTCTGGCCTTTCCTAGAACCGGAAAAGATAACAAATAGACTAGAAGTCTTACGGAAAGATTTCGTAGCTTCAACATAATATTTCAAAGCTCTAACAACATCCAAAGAATGCAATGATTTCTCCTTAGAATTCTTAGGATTAGGACATAATGAAGGAACCACAATTTCTCTACTAATGTTGTTGGAATTCACAACTTTAGGTAAAAATTCAAAAGAAGTTCGCAACACCGCCTTATCCTGATGAAAAATCAGAAAAGGAGACTCACACGAAAGAGCAGATAATTCAGAAACTCTTCTAGCAGAAGAGATGGCCAAAAGGAACAAAACTTTCCAAGAAAGTAATTTAATGTCCAATGAATGCATAGGTTCAAACGGAGGAGCTTGAAGAGCTCCCAGAACCAAATTCAAACTCCAAGGAGGAGAAATTGACTTAATGACAGGTTTTATACGAACCAAAGCTTGTACAAAACAATGAATATCAGGAAGAATAGCAATCTTTCTGTGAAAAAGAACAGAAAGAGCGGAGATTTGTCTTTTCAAAGAACTTGCGGACAAACCCTTATCTAAACCATCCTGAAGAAACTGTAAAATTCTCGGTATTCTAAAAGAATGCCAAGAAAAATGATGAGAAAGACACCAAGAAATATAAGTCTTCCAGACTCTATAATATATCTCTCGAGATACAGATTTACGAGCCTGTAACATAGTATTAATCACGGAATCAGAGAAACCTCTATGACCAAGAATCAAGCGTTCAATCTCCATACCTTTAAATTTAAGGATTTCAGATCCGGATGGAAAAAAGGACCTTGTGACAGAAGGTCTGGTCTTAACGGAAGAGTCCATGGTTGGCAAGATGCCATCCGGACAAGATCCGCATACCAAAACCTGTGAGGCCATGCCGGAGCTATTAGCAGAACAAACGAGCATTCCCTCAGAATCTTGGAGATTACTCTTGGAAGAAGAACTAGAGGCGGAAAGATATAGGCAGGATGATACTTCCAAGGAAGTGATAATGCATCCACTGCCTCCGCCTGAGGATCCCGGGATCTGGACAGATACCTGGGAAGTTTCTTGTTTAGATGAGAGGCCATCAGATCTATCTCTGGGAGCCCCCACATTTGAACAATCTGAAGAAATACCTCTGGGTGAAGAGACCATTCGCCCGGATGCAACGTTTGGCGACTGAGATAATCCGCTTCCCAATTGTCTACACCTGGGATATGAACCGCAGAGATTAGACAGGAGCTGGATTCCGCCCAAACCAGAATTCGAGATACTTCTTTCATAGCCAGAGGACTGTGAGTCCCTCCTTGATGATTGATGTATGCCACAGTTGTGACATTGTCTGTCTGAAAACAAATGAACGATTCTCTCTTCAGAAGAGGCCAAAACTGAAGAGCTCTGAAAACTGCACGGAGTTCCAAGATATTGATCGGTAATCTCACCTCCTGAGATTCCCAAACTCCTTGTGCCGTCAGAGATCCCCACACAGCTCCCCAACCTGTGAGACTTGCATCTGTTGAAATTACAGTCCAGGTTGGAAGAACAAAAGAAGCCCCCTGAATTAAACGAAGGTGATCTGTCCACCACGTTAGAGAGTGCCGAACAATCGGTTTTAAAGAAATTAATTGATATATCTTCGTGTAATCCCTGCACCATTGGTTCAGCATACAGAGCTGAAGAGGTCGCATGTGAAAACGAGCAAAGGGGATCGCGTCCGATGCAGCAGTCATAAGACCTAGAATTTCCATGCATAAGGCTACCGAAGGGAATGATTGAGACTGAAGGTTTCGACAGGCTGTAATCAATTTTAGACGTCTCTTGTCTGTTAAAGACAAAGTCATGGACACTGAATCTATCTGGAAACCCAGAAAGGTTACCCTTGTTTGAGGAATCAAAGAACTTTTTGGTAAATTGATCCTCCAACCATGATCTTGAAGAAACAACACAAGTCGATTCGTATGAGACTCTGCTAAATGTAAAGATGGAGCAAGTACCAAGATATCGTCCAAATAAGGAAATACCACAATACCCTGTTCTCTGATTACAGACAGAAGGGCACCGAGAATCTTTGTGAAAATTCTTGGAGCTGTAGCAAGGCCAAACGGTAGAGCCACAAATTGGTAATGCTTGTCTAGGAAAGAGAATCTCAGGAACTGATAATGATCTGGATGAATCGGAATATGCAGATATGCATCCTGTAAATCTATTGTGGACATATAATTCCCTTGCTGAACAAAAGGCAATATAGTCCTTACAGTTACCATCTTGAACGTTGGTATCCTTACATAACGATTCAATAATTTTAGATCCAGAACTGGTCTGAAGGAATTCTCCTTCTTTGGTACAATGAAGAGATTTGAATAAAACCCCATCCCCTGTTCCGGAACTGGAACTGGCATAATTACTCCAGCCAACTCTAGATCTGAAACACAATTCAGAAATGCTTGAGCTTTCACTGGATTTACTGGGACATGGGAAAGAAAAAATCTCTTTGCAGGAGGTCTCATCTTGAAACCAATTCTGTACCCTTCTGAAACAATGTTCTGAATCCAAAGATTGTGAACAGAATTGATCCAAATTTCTTTGAAAAAACGTAACCTGCCCCCTACCAGCTGAACTGGAATGAGGGCCGTACCTTCATGTGAACTTAGAAGCAGGCTTTGCCTTTCTAGCAGGCTTGGATTTATTCCAGACTGGAGATGGTTTCCAAACTGAAACTGCTCCTGAGGACGAAGGATCAGGCTTTTGTTCTTTGTTGAAACGAAAGGAACGAAAACGATTGTTAGCCCTGTTTTTACCTTTAGACTTTTTATCCTGTGGTAAAAAAGTTCCTTTCCCACCAGTAACAGTTGAAATAATAGAATCCAACTGAGAACCAAATAATTTGTTTCCCTGGAAAGAAATGGAAAGTAGAGTTGATTTAGAAGCCATATCAGCATTCCAGGTCTTAAGCCATAAAGCTCTTCTGGCTAAGATAGCTAGAGACATAAATCTAACATCAACTCTAATAATATCAAAAATGGCATCACAGATGAAATTATTAGCATGCTGGAGAAGAATAATAATATCATGAGAATCACGATTTGTTACTTGTTGCGCTAGAGTTTCCAACCAAAAAGTTGAAGCTGCAGCAACATCAGCCAATGATATAGCAGGTCTAAGAAGATTACCTGAACATAGATAAGCTTTTCTTAGAAAAGATTAAATTTTTCTATCTAAAGGATCCTTAAACGAGGTACCATCTGACGTAGGAATGGTAGTACGTTTAGCAAGGGTAGAAATATCCCCATCAACTTTAGGGATTTTGTCCCAAAATTCTAACCTGTCAGGCGGAACAGGATATAATTGCTTAAAACGTTTAGAAGGAGTAAATGAATTACACAATTTATCCCATTCCTTAGCAATTACTGCAGAAATAGCATTAGGAACAGGAAAGACTTCTGGAATAACCGCAGGAGCTTTAAAAACCTTATCCAAACGTATAGAATTAGTATCAAGAGGACTAGAATCCTCTATTTCTAAAGCAATTAGTACTTCTTTAAGTAAAGAGCGAATAAATTCCATCTTAAATAAATATGAAGATTTATCAGCATCAATCTCTGAGATAGAATCCTCTGAACCAGAAGAGTCCAAAGAATCAGAATGATGGTGTTCATTTAAAAATTCATCTGTAGAGAGAGAAGATTTAAAAGACTTTTTACGTTTACTAGAAGGAGAAATAACAGACAAAGCCTTCTTTATGGATTCAGAAACAAAATCTCTTATGTTATCAGGAACATTCTGCACCTTAGATGTTGAGGGAACTGCAACAGGCAATGGTACATCACTAAAGGAAATATTATCTGCTTTAACAAGTTTGTCATGACAATTATTACAAACAACAGCTGGAGGAATAGCTACCAAAAGTTTACAGCAGATACACTTAGCTTTGGTAGATCCAGCAGGCAGTGGTTTTCCTGTAGTATCTTCTGGCTCAGATGCAACGTGAGACATCTTGCAATATGTAAGAGAAAAAACAACATATAAAGCAAAATAGATCAAATTCCTTATAAGACAGTTTCAGGAATGGGAAAAAAATGCCAAACATCAAGCTTCTAGCAACCAGAAGCAAATGAAAAATGAGACTGAAATAATGTGGAGACAAAAGCGACGCCCATATTTTTTGGCGCCAAATAAGACGCCCACATTATTTGGCGCCTAAATGCTTTTGGCGCCAAAAATGACGCCACATCCGGAACGCCGACATTTTTGGCGCAAAATAACGGCAAAAATGACGCAACTTCCGGCGACACGTATGACGCCGGAAACGGAAAATAATTTTTGCGCCAAAAAAGTCCGCGCCAAGAATGACGCAATAAAATGAAGCATTTTCAGCCCCCGCGAGCCTAACAGCCCACAGGGAAAAAAGTCAAATTTTTGAGGTAAGAAAAAATATGATAATTTAAAGCATAATCCCAAATATGAAACTGACTGTCTGGAAATAAGGAAAGTTGAACATTCTGAGTCAAGGCAAATAAATGTTTGAATACATATATTTAGAACTTTATAAATAAAGTGCCCAACCATAGCTTAGAGTGTCACAGAAAATAAGACTTACTTACCCCAGGACACTCATCTACATGTTTGTAGAAAGCCAAACCAGTACTGAAACGAGAATCAGTAGAGGAAATGGTAAATATAAGAGTATATCGTCGATCTGAAAAGGGAGGTAAGAGATGAATCTCTACGACCGATAACAGAGAACCTTATGAAATAGACCCCGTAGAAGGAGATCACTGCATTCAATAGGCAATACTCTCCTCACATCCCTCTGACATTCACTGCACGCTGAGAGGAAAACCGGGCTCCAACTTGCTGCGGAGCGCATATCAACGTAGAATCTAGCACAAACTTACTTCACCACCTCCCTTGGAGGCAAAGTTTGTAAAACTGATTTGTGGGTGTGGTGAGGGGTGTATTTATAGGCATTTTAAGGTTTGGGAAACTTTGCCCCTCCTGGTAGGAATGTATATCCATACGTCACTAGCTCATGGACTCTTGTTAATTACATGAAAGAAATAAAATGATATCCCAAGGAGAGGATATTACTAACGACAGTTAACCACTTTTATGAGGGCAATGCAGGTGTCTGTTGGACATGGAGGTGCTAGTTCGTCACCTATAACAGTCCCTCTCTCCCTGAGTTGTTACTCGCAAGGGAAAGGATTTAGTACGTAAAAAAGGACTTACCCTACAGGGTCCTGCTGTGGAGCAGTCACAGCACTTCCAGGTCTGACAGCTTCATCCAGACTTCTGACAGGGACCTGAGTTAGAAAGGAAAGCAGTGTAAGCTTAACACTGGTTGCCAGTTGAGGGTGTTCGCAAAGATTGCTAGAGTGAGGACAGAGACGTTCCCTGCAACATCTAGCAACTAACAATACTCTTACTAAGAGGTTTACATAGACACGGCATTAACCCCAGTCCTATCTTGAAAGGGAAACTACCCCTTAAAGGCCTCACATTTTCTTCAGGGCACCATCTTCACTTCCTCCTAGTTACAGAGGCAAAGAATGACTGGGGGAGTATGGGTAATGGGAGGACAGTTAAGCTCTGGCTGTGGTGTTCTTTGCCTCTTCCTGGTGGCCAGGCGGTGAATTTCCCAACAGTAATTGAACGGATGCGTGGACTCTCCATGCCATTGGAAAGAAATTGAGAAAATGTTACTGTACAATGATGCCCTGTAGCGACAGTTGAAAAGAAATGTCTACTAATTAGCACTAAGTAAACCACTTTAGCATGCACTTGGTATTGTAGATAGGTGTGTCATCAACAGATTCTATTATAAAACTGCAGTCATATAATATATATCTATATATCTGGGGGGAAAAAAAACAGTTGGCGTTTGCTGGGAACGAGAAAGGATCTTGATGTTCACATTCACCTGTCCTTTGGATCCCAATTAAAGAGGACAGTGAGGTCCCGATTATCACGTAAGTCTTTCCATGGAATGTCATCCTCCTCTGGCCTCAGGCTCATGGATTTTACACTTTCTTCTAGACTAGTGGAGCTTTTCAAAAAGAAGGAAAAAAATGTAATGAAATCAATATGAAATAGGATGCCTTTGTTAGCAGTTGTTTTAAAACTCAAGAAATTCTCTTAGAATTCCCTAGAAGTACAAGTATTTGAAAAGGGTTTAGTAAATGTTCTGAAGCAACCATGTAATTTTTTGATAAGCTGTTCCATTCCCTTAGAGATCCCGCCACCCCAAAAAATATACATACTTTTAATATTAAATTGAAAAAAATAGGCAATTCTCTTTCAAATGATCCTGGGTAATTTGTGGCACTTTAAGGGACCTTGTAATTAGAAGACATATGTGTTGTCAATACACCAAAATATATATAGTTTTGCAGTTGAGGTTATCAGCTAACCTCTGCTGAGGCCAATTAGGGACAGATATGTTGCAGGGTTAATCTTCTGAAATTTGTACTATGTACTTCTAGTCTTTAGAATTGGAAAGCACACAATTGTTGGGTTAAAAGGGATAGTAAACAACAAAAATATTATTGTTTAAAAAGATAGATAATCCCTTTATTTACCATTCCCCAATTTTCCATAACCAAACACTAAAGAATAAAATACTCAATTTCAAAAGTAAGAGCCACAAAAAAGTATTTTATAGCCAGTTAGCACATCTAGGCAAGAATCCCCGCTTGCTTTTTACCCAGAAGTATTCTGTATAAATTGTTACCCATACACCTGAGAACTCTGGGTAACGAGCTACACAATACCTCATGCTTTTTTCTTCTAGTGCTGTGTTTAATCACAGCAATCTGGATTTTAAATTTCACGCTTTTCTCTACACCATAACTTAAATAATTATTTCTTTTGCACTAAAAATAAGCTTCACTTAGCAACAAACCAAATCTATCTTTGCTAATGAGAGCTAATGAGCACTAGAAGGCGTTCCAGAAGTGTTTTTTATTTTGCTGTACCCACCCCATAAGGGGATTGCTGTAATTAAACACAGTACCGTAGAATATGTAACACATTTGCATATTCTACCCAGAGCTCTCTGGTACATTGGTAACAATGGATATTAGGGTCTGTGCATTTAGAGGTTTCGGATGCCACTGAATGTGAAAGGCGGCAGACACTTGTGACTTAACTCCTTTTGGAGTTGAATTTCTGCTTGATAAAGTGCAACACACCAAGATCTGGATTTGCACAGATCTTAGTGTGTTGTACTTCCACAAGAATCTGGCTCAGAAAAGAGTTGAAAGCCGCGAGCGGCTGCCTTCTTCCACATTCAGAGGCATCCGAAATCTCCGAATACACATGCCTGTACAATGCAATGGCTATACAATAAGTTCTGAGAGCTTAAAGTGATGGTAAATCCGTATACGTATTACAATAATGTAAATGCCTATTTAATTTATGTTTATCTTAACACTATAAAATAAATTTGAGCGTTAAACAAAAACAAAAAAGCACACGCTAGGATTTACCATCACTCAAAAAAAAAAAAAGTAAAAAAAAAAAAAAAAAAAAAAGGTGGTGATAAACTCACTAAGTCTGTGCCATTGCAGCTCGCAAAATTCAGAGCCTCCGGCCAACCACACAGCGCTTTCCTCTTAATGAGGTGACGTTTCCACCTCTAAAAAAATAGCCGTGCGTGTCATCTGACAGTGTTCTGAATGCTAGTATAGCTATTGGTTTAGAGGTGGAAATGTCACCTTATTTAAAGAAGAGCACTGTGTTGTGGGTGGCCGGAGGCTCTGAATTTAGCAAGCTGCCTCGGCATAGACTGGGTGAGTTTAGCACCCTTTTTTTACTAAATGATTAATTTAACTACAGTTTATTGTTAGTGATGGTAAATCCTAGCGTTTTTTTAAACGTTCAGATTTACCATCACTAAGAAAATAACTGATTTCATTTCCATTTTTTGTAACCATTTTATAAATATTAAGATAAACATTATAAATAACATAATAGGCATTTACAATATTGTAATACGTATACATAAACTTGGCAAGAATTCTTAATTGCAGACAATATTAAAACATCAGAATTTCCAATTACAGACAGATAAAAAATGCAAAATTCATTGCCAAATTTTAGTAAGCTAAACATGTTACTTCTTCAACAGGACAATTCATATTACTGTAGGACTATGGAGCAAACAGAGTTTGAATGGACAAAGGAAGTTGACAAAAAAAAATGATTTAGATGAGACACATTCATAGGCCACTTGTTTTCTTTCATGTAATTAGCAAGAGTCCATGAGCTAGTGACGTATGAGATATACATTCCTACCAGGAGGGGCAAAGTTTCCCAAACCTCAAAATGCCTATAAATACACCCCTCACCACACCCACAAATCAGTTTTACAAACTTTGCCTCCCATGGAGGTGGTGAAGTAAGTTTGTGCTAGATTCTTCGTTGATATGCGCTTTGCAGCAGGCTGGAGCCCGGTTTTCCTCTCAGTGTGCATTGAATGTCAGAGGGATGTGAAGAGAGTATTGCCTATTTGAATTCAATGATCTCCTTCTACGGGGTCTATTTCATAGGTTCTCTGTTATCGGTCGTAGAGATTCAACTCTTACCTCCCTTTTCAGATCGACGATATACTCTTATATATACCATTACCTCTACTGATTCTTGTTTCAGTACTGGTTTGGCTTTCTACTACATGTAGATGAGTGTCCTGGGGTAAGTAAGTCTTATTTTCTGTGACACTCTAAGCTATGGTTGGGCACTTTTATATAAAGTTCTAAATATATGTGTTTAAACATTTATTTGCCTTGATTCAGGATGTTCAATAATCCTTATTTCAGACAGTCAGTTTCATTATTTGGGATAATGCATATGAATAATCAATTTTTCTTACCTTAAAATTTGACTTTTTTCCCTGTGGGCTGTTAGGCTCGCGGGGGCTGAGAATGTTTCTTTTTATTGCATCATTTTTGGCGCTGACTTTTTTGGCGCAAATATTTTCTTTGTCATTTCCGGCGTCATACTTGTCGCCGGAAGTTGCGTCATTTTTTTGATGTTTTTGCTCCAAAAATGTCGGCGTCACCGGATGTGGCGTCATTTTTGGCGCTTAAAGCATTTAGGCGCCAAATAATGTGGGCGTCTTTTTTTTGGCGCTAAAAAATATGGGCGTCATTATTGTCTCCACATTATTTAAGTCTCATTGTTTATTTGCTTCTGGTTGCTAGAAGCTTGTTCATTGGCATTTTTTCCCATTCCTGAAACTGTCATTTAAGGAATTTGATCAATTTTGCTTTATATGTTGTTTTTTCTATTACATATTGCAAGATGTCTCAGATTGACCCTGAATCAGAAGATATGTCTGGAAAATTGCTGCCTGGTGCTGGATCTACCAAAGTTAAGTGTATTTGCTGTAAACTTGTGGTATCTGTTCCTCCAGCTGTTGTTTGTAATGAATGTCATGACAAACTTGTTAATGCAGATAATATTTCCTTTAGTAATGTTCCATTACCTGTTGCTGTTCCATCAACATCTAATATTCAGGGTGTTCCTGTTAACATAAGAGATTTTGTTTCTAAATCTATTAAGAAGGCTATGTCTGTTATTCCTCCTTCCAGTAAACGTAAAGGTCTTTTAAAACTTCTCATTTTTCAGATGAATTTTTAAATGAACATCATCATTCTGATTCTGCTTCTGATAATGATTTTTCTGGTTCAGAGGATTCTGTTTCAGAGGTTGATACTGATAAATCTTCATATTTATTTAAAATGGAATTTATTCGTTCTTTACTTAAAGAAGTCTTAATTGCATTAGAAATAGAGGAATCTGGTCCTCTTGATACTAAATCTAAACGTTTGAATACGGTTTTTAAACCTCCTGTAGTTATTCCGGAGGTTTTTCCCGTCCCTGATGCTATTTCTGAAGTAATTTCCAGGGAATGGAATAATTTGGGTAATCCATTTACTCCTTCTAAACGGTTTAAGCAATTATATCCTGTGCCATCTGACAGATTAGAGTTTTGGGACAAAATCCCTAAGGTTGATGGGGCTCTCTCTACTCTTGCTAAACGTACTACTATTCCTACGGCAGATAGTACTTCCTTTAAGGATCCTTTAGATAGGAAAATTGAATCCTTTCTAAGAAAAGCTTACTTATGTTCAGGTAATCTTCTTAGACCTGCTATATCTTTGGCGGATGTTGCTGCAGCTTCAACTTTCTGGTTGGAAGCTTTAGCACAACAAGTAACAGATCATAATACTCATAGCATTGTTAATCTTCTTCAACATGCTAATAACTTTATTTGTGATGCCATCTTTGATATCATTAGGGTTGATGTCAGGTATATGTCTCTAGCTATTTTAGCTAGAAGAGCTTTATGGCTTAAAACTTGGAATGCTGATATGTCTTCTAAGTCAACTTTGCTTTCCCTTTCTTTCCAGGGTAATAAATTGTTTGGGTCACAGGTGGATTCTATTATTTCAACTGTTACTGGGGGGAAAGGAACTTTTTTACCTCAGGATAAAAAATCTAAAGGTAAATTTAAGTCTGCTAATCGTTTTCGTTCCTTTCGTCACAATAAGGAACAAAAACCTGATCCTTCCCCTACAGGAGCGGTATCAGTTTGGAAACCATCTCCAGTCTGGAATAAATCCAAGCCTTTTAGAAAGCGAAAGCCAGCTCCCAAGTCCACATGAAGGTGCGGCCCTCATTCCAGCCCAGCTGGTAGGGGGCAGATTACGATTTTTCAAAGAAATTTGGATCAATTCGATTCACAATCTTTGGATTCAGAATATGGTTTCACAAGGGTACAGAATAGGCTTCAAGATAAGGCCTCCTGCAAGAAGATTTTTTCTTTCCCGTGTCCCAATAAATCCAGTGAAGGCTCAAGCATTTCTGAAATGTGTTTCAGATCTAGAGTTGGCTGGAGTAATTGTGCCAGTTCCAGTTTTGGAATAGGGGCTGGGGTTTTACTCAAATCTCTTCATTGTACCAAAGAAGGAGAATTCCTTCAGACCAGTTCTGGATTTAAAAATATTGAATCGTTATGTAAGGATACCAACATTCAAAATGGTAACTATAAGGACTATTCTGCCTTTTGTTCAGCAAGGGCATTATATGTCCACAATAGATTTACAAGATGCATATCTGCATATTCCGATTCATCCAGATCACTATCAGTTTCTGAGATTCTCTTTTCTAGACAAGCATTACCAGTTTGTGGCTCTGCCGTTTGGCCTAGCAACAGCTCCAAGGATTTCTACAAAGGTGCTCGGTGCCCTTCTATCTGTAATCAGAGAACAGGGTATTGTGGTATTTCCTTATTTGGACGATATCTTGGTACTTGCTCAGTCTTCACATTTAGCAGAATCTCATACGAATCGACTTGTATAGTTTCTTCAAGAACATGGTTGGAGGATCAATTTACCAAAGAGTTTGTGGATTCCTCAGACAAGGGTAACCTTTTTAGGTTTCCAGATAGATTCAGTGTCCATGACTCTGTCGCTGACAGACAAGAGACGTCTGAAATTGGTTTCAGCTTGTAGAAACCTTCAGTCTCAATCATTCCCTTCGGTAGCCTTATGCATGGAAATTCTAGGTCTTATGACTGCTGCATCGGACGCGATCCCCTTTGCTCATTTTCACATGCGACCTCTTCAGCTCTGTATGCTGAACCAGTGGTGCAGGGATTATACAAAGATATCACAATTAATATCTTTAAAACCGATTGTACGACACTCTCTGACGTGGTGGACAGATCACCATCGTTTAGTTCAGGGGGCTTCTTTTGTTCTTCCGACCTGGACTGTGATCTCAACAGATGCAAGTCTGACAGGTTGGGGAGCTGTATGGGGGTCTCTGACAGCACAAGGGGTTTGGGAATCTCAGGAGGCGAGATTACCAATCAACATTTTGGAACTCCGTGCGATTTTCAGAGCTCTTCAGTCGTGGCCTCTTCTAAAGAGAGAGTCGTTCATTTGTTTTCAGACGGACAATGTCACAACCGTGGCATATGTCAATCATCAAGGAGGGACTCACAGTCCTCTGGCTATGAAAGAAGTATCTCGAATACTTGTATGGGCGGAATACAGCTCCTGTCTAATTTCTGTGGTTCATATCCCAGGTATAGACAATTGGGAAGCGGATTATCTCAGTCGCCAAACATTACATCCGGGCGAATGGTCTCTTCACCCAGAGGTATTTCTTCAGATTGTTCAAATGTGGGGACTTCCAGAAATAGATCTGATGGCTTCTAATCTAAACAAGAAGCTTCCCAGGTATCTGTCCAGATCCAGTGATCCTCAGGCGGAAGCAGTGGATGCATTGTCACTTCCTTGGAAGTATCATCCTGCCTATATCTTTCCGCCTCTAGTTCTTCTTCCAAGAGTGATTTCCAAGATTCTAAAGGAGCGTTAGTTTGTTCTGCTGGTGGCTCCAGCATGGCCTCAAAGGTTTTGGTATGCGGATCTTGTCCGGATCGCTACTTGCCAACCGTGGACTCTTCCGTTAAGACCAGAACTTCTATCGCAAGGTCCTTTTTTCCATCAGGATCTCAAATCCTTAAATTTGAAGGTATGGAGATTGAACGCTTGATTCTCAGTCATAGAGGTTTCTCTGACTCTGTAATTAATACTATGTTACAGGCTCGTAAATCTGTATCTAGGAAGATATATTATCGAGTCTGGAAGGCTTACATTTCTTGGTGTTCTTCTCATCATTTTTCTTGGCATTCTTTTAGAATTCCTAGAATTTTACAGTTTCTTCAGGATGGTTTGGATAAAGGTTTGTCTGCAAGTTCCTTGATAGGACAAATCTCTGCTCTTTCTGTTCTTTTTCACAGAAAGATTGCTAATCTTCCTGATATTCATTGTTTTGTACAGGCTTTCGTATAAAACCTGTCATTAAGTCAATTTCTCCTCCTTGGAGTTTGAATTTGGTTCTGGGGGCTCTTCAAGCTCCTCCGTTTGAACCTATGCATTCGCTGGATATTAAATTACTTTCTTGGAAAGTTTTGTTTCTTTTGGCCATCTCTTCTGCTAGAAGAGTTTCTGAATTATCTGCTCTTTCTTGTGAGTCTCCTTTTCTGATTTTTCATCAGGATAAGGCGGTGTTGCGAACTTCTTTTAAATTTTTACCTAAGGTTGTGAATTCTAACAACATTAGTAGAGAAATTGTGGTTCCTTCATTGTGTCCTAATCCTAAGAACTCTAAGGAAAGATTGTTGCATTCTTTGGATGTAGTTAGAGCTTTGAAATATTATGTTGAAGCTACTAAAGATTTCCGAAAGACTTCTAGTCTATTTGTTATCTTTTCTGGTTCTAGGAAAGGTCAGAAGGCTTCTGCCATTTCTTTGGCATCTTGGTTAAAGTATTTGATTCATCATGCTTATGTTGAGTCAGGTAGAACTCCGCCTCAAAGGATTACAGCTCATTCGACTAGGTCAGTCTCTACTTCCTGGGCATTTAGGAATGAAGCTTCGGTTGATCATATTTGCAAAGCAGCAACTTGGTCTTCTTTGCACACTTTTACTAAATTCTACCATTTGGTGTGTTTTCTTCTTCTGAAGCAGTCTTTGGTAGAAAAGTACTTCAGGCAGCTGTTTCAGTTTGATTCTTCTGCTTATAATTTCAGTTTTTTTCATTATAAGATTTAAACTTTGTTTTGGGGTGTGGATTATTTTTCAGCGGAATTGGCTGTCTTTATTTTATCCCTCCCTCTCTAGTGACTCTTGCGTGGAAGATCCAGATCTTGGGTATTCATTATCCCATACGTCACTAGCTCATGGACTCTTGCTAATTACATGAAAGAAAGCATAATTTATGTAAGAACTTAACATAGTAACATAGTAACATAGTAGATAAGGTTGAAAAAAGACTGAAGTCCATCGAGTTCAACCTATACAAATCTAAAATACTTACAAAAAGCTCCAGTTAAGCTTAAATAACCCCATTAAAATGTGACCCATTTAATACTAGCAATCATATCCATGAATTTTGTTTATATACAGAAATTTATCCAGACTATTTTTAAATGTATCTATGGTATTGGCATTCACTACCTCCTTTGGTAATGAGTTCCACAATTTTATTGCTCTTACAGTGAAAAAACGTTTCCGTTGCAGGAGATTAAATCTCCTTACCTGATAAATTCATTTCTTTCATATTAGCAAGAGTCCATGAGGCCCACCCTTTTTGAGGTGGTTATGATTTTTTTGTATTAAGCACAATTATTCAAATTCCTTATTTTTTATGCTTTCACACTTTTTTCTTATCACCCCACTTCTTGGCTATTCGTTAAACTGATTTGTGGGTGTGGTGAGGGGTGTATTTATAGGAATTTTGAGGTTTGGGAAACTTTGCCCCTCCTGGTAGGAATGTATATCTCATACGTCACTAGCTCATGGACTCTTGCTAATATGAAAGAAATGAATTTATCAGGTAAGTTCTTACATAAATTATGTTTTTCACAGAAAAAAATTCTTAATATTTAAACCATATTTTTTTTAAGCTACAATCGTCATTGTGGACAAAAATTTGCTATTTAAAACAACACATTCCTAAAATTTGAGAATTGTGTTTGTTGTTTTCTGTAATGCCCCTTTTTAGATCTGCTGCTACCCGGCCAGCTATACACCATAAGTTTGTGTACATTGTTTTATTAGCATAACCATTACTTTTAAACCAGCAAAAATAGATTAGATTTTATTTATACTTCTAGAAATATGTTGAATATGTTGATTTGAAGCATTTTCTTGTTATAAGCAACAATTTTTTTTGTATAAATTGTGACATATTATGCATGGGACAAAATTAAACATAATCCTACTTACAGATCAGCTTCAAGTAAGAGATCAAGCAACATTCGTTCAGTGCGAACTTGTGCGAAATGAAGGGAGTTGTTTAACCGGTTTCTAAAAGCAATGAACTCTGGTATTTTCTCAAAAGCTCCATACTTGTAAGCTTGTATAATATATTCTGAGGTCTGAGAAAAACAAAGAAAAAAAAAAAAGCATACAAAATACTAAATTAAGAAAGTTATTTGAATAACAACATTTTGTCTTAAAGGGACAGTCTAGTCCAAAATAAACTTTCATGATTCAGATAGAGAATGTAATTTTAAACAATTTTCCAATTTACTTTAATCACCAATTTTGCTTTATTCTCTTGGTATTCTTAGTTAAAAGCTAAACCTAGGAGGTTCATATGCCAATTTCTAAGCCCTTGAAGGCTGCCTCTTCTCTCAGGGCATTTTGACAGTTTTTCACCGCTAGAGGGTGTTAGTTCACATTTGTCATATAGATAACACTGGGCTCACGCACGTGGAGTTCCAGTGAGCAAGCTCTGATTGGCTAAAATGGATGTCTGTCAAAAGAACTTAAATACGGGGGCAGTTTGCAGAGGCTTAGATACAAGGTAATGACAGAGGTAAAAAGTGTATTTATATAACTGTTAGTAATGCAAAATTAGGGAATGTGTAATAAAGGGATTATCTATATTTTTAAACAATAAAAATTCTGGTGTAGACTGTCCCTTTAACACATTTAGAGGTGTAAGAACTGCATTGCAGTACTTAAAATACTACAAAAAAAAAAAAAACAAGCACACGACTTGAGTAATTTCACCTACTTCAGCAAGAGAATTTAAAAAGGGACAGTCTAGTCAAAAAACATAATTTATGCTTACCTGATAAATTCCTTTCTTCTGTTGTGTGATCAGTCCACGGGTCATCATTACTTCTGGGATATAACTCCTCCCCAACAGGAAATGCAAGAGGATTCACCCAGCAGAGCTGCATATAGCTCCTCCCCTCTACGTCACTCCCAGTCATTCGACCAAGGACCAACGAGAAAGGAGAAACCAAGGGTGAAGAGGTGACTGTAGTATAATTTAGAAAATATTTGCCTGCCTTAAAAAAACAGGGCGGGCCGTGGACTGATCACACAACAGAAGAAAGGAATTTATCAGGTAAGCATAAATTATGTTTTCTTCTGTTATGTGTGATCAGTCCACGGGTCATCATTACTTCTGGGATACCAATACCAAAGCAAAAGTACACGGATGACGGGAGGGCTAGGCAGGCTCATTATACAGAAGGAACCACTGCCTGAAGAACCTTTCTCCCAAAAATAGCCTCCGAAGAAGCAAAAGTGTCAAATTTGTAAAATTTGGAAAAAGTATGGAGCGAAGACCAAGTTGCAGCCTTGCAAATCTGTTCAACAGAGGCCTCATTCTTAAAGGCCCAAGTGGAAGCCACAGCTCTAGTAGAATGAGCTGTAATTCTTTCAGGAGGCTGCTGTCCAGCAGTCTCATAGGCTAAACGAATTATGCTACGAAGCCAGAAGGAGAGAGAAGTAGCCAAAGCCTTTTGACCTCTCCTCTGACCAGAGTACACGACAAACAGGGAAGACGTTTGTCGAAATTCCTTAGTTGCCTGCAAATAGAACTTGAGGGCACGAACTACATCCAGATTGTGCAGAAGACGTTCCTTCTTTGAAGAAGGATTCGGACACAAGGAAGGAACAACGATCTCTTGATTGATATTCCTGTTAGTGACTACCTTAGGTAAGAACCCAGGTTTTGTACGCAGAACTACCTTATCCGAATGAAAAATCAAATAAGGAGAATCACAATGTAGAGCTGATAACTCAGAGACTCTCCGAGCCGAAGAAATAGCTATTAAAAATAGAACTTTCCAAGATAACAGTTTAATGTCAATGGAATGAAGGGGTTCAAACGGAACTCCTTGTAAAACGTTAAGAACCAGGTTTAAACTCCATGGTGGAGCAACAGTTTTAAACACAGGCTTGATCCTAGCTAAAGCTTGACAAAAGACCTGGACGTCTGGATTTTCTGACAGACGCTTGTGCAACAAAATGGACAGAGCTGAGATCTGTCCCTTTAAAGAACTAGCCGATAAACCCTTCTCTAAACCTTCTTGTAGAAAAGACAATATCCTAGGAATCCTAACCTTACTCCAAGAGTAACCTTTGGATTCGCACCAATATAAGTATTTACGCCATATTTTATGGTAAATCCTTCTAGTAACAGGCTTCCTAGCCTGTATTAAGGTATCAATAACTGACTCAGAAAAACCACGCTTTGATAAGATCAAGCGTTCAATTTCCAAGCAGTCAGCTTCAGAGAAGTTAGGTTTTGATATTTGAATGGACCCTGAATCAGAAGGTCCTGTCTTAGAGGTAGAGACCAAGGCGGACAGGATGACATGTCCACTAGATCTGCATACCAAGTCCTGCGTGGCCATGCAGGTGCTATTAGAATCACTGATGCTCTCTCCTGTTTGATTCTGGCAATCAATCGAGGAAGCATCGGGAAGGGTGGAAACACATAAGCCATCCTGAAAGTCCATGGTGCTGTCAAGGCATCTATCATAACTGCTTCCGGATCCCTGGATCTGGACCCGTAGCGAGGAAGTTTGGCGTTCTGACGAGACGCCATGAGATCTATTTGTGGTTTGCCCCAACGTCGAAGTATTTGGGCAAAGACCTCCGGATGAAGTTCCCACTCTCCCGGATGAAAAGTCTGACGACTCAAGAAATCCGCCTCCCAGTTCTCCACTCCCGGGATGTGGATTGCTGACAGGTGGCACGAGTGAGACTCTGCCCAGCGAATTATCTTTGATACTTCCATCATTGCTAGGGAGCTTCTTGTCCCTCCCTGATGGTTGATGTAAGCCACAGTCGTGATGTTGTCCGACTGAAACCTGATGAACCCCCGAGTTGATAACTGAGGCCAAGCCAGAAGGGCATTGAGAACTGCTCTCAATTCCAGAATGTTTATTGGAAGGAGGCTCTCCTCCTGATTCCATAATCCCTGAGTCTTCAGAGAATTCCAGACAGCGCCCCAACCTAGTAGGCTGGCGTCTGTTGTTACAATTGTCCAGTCTGGCCTGCTGAATGGCATCCCCCTGGACAGATGTGGCCGAGAAAGCCACCATAGAAGAGAATTTCTGGTCTCTTGATCCAGGTTCAGAGTAGGGGACAAATCTGAGTAATCCCCATTCCACTGACTTAGCATGCACAATTGCAGAGGTCTGAGATGTAGGCGAGCAAAAGGTACTATGTCCATTGCCGCTACCATTAAGCCGATCACCTCCATGCATTGAGCTACTGACGGGTGTTGAATGGAATGAAGGACACGGCATGCATTTTGAAGCTTTGTTAACCTGTCTTCTGTCAGGTAAATCTTCATTTCTACAGAATCTATCAGAGTCCCCAAGAAAGGAACTCTTGTGAGTGGAAAGAGAGAGCTCTTCTTTTCGTTCACCTTCCATCCATGAAACCTTAGAAATGCCAGTACTAACTCTGTATGAGACTTGGCAGTTTGAAAGCTTGGAGCTTGTATCAGAATGTCGTCCAGGTATGGAGCTACCGAAATTCCTCGCGGTCTTAGAACCGCTAGAAGAGTACCCAGAACCTTTGTGAAGATTCTTGGAGCCGTAGCCAATCCGAATGGAAGAGCTACAAATTGGTAATGCCTGTCTAGAAAGGCAAACCTTAGATACCGGTAATGATCTTTGTGAATCGGTATGTGAAGGTAAGCATCCTTTAAATCCACTGTGGTCATGTACTGACCTCTTTGGATCATGGGTAAAATTGTCCGAATAGTTTCCATTTTGAACGATGGAACTCTTAGGAATTTGTTTAGGATCTTTAAATCCAAGATTGGCCTGAAAGTTCCCTCTTTTTTGGGAACTACAAACAGATTTGAGTAAAACCCTTGTCCTTGTTCCGACCGCGGAACCGGATGGATCACTCCCATTAATAAAAGATCTTGTACGCAGCGTAGAAACGCTTCTTTCTTTATCTGGTTTGTTGACAACCTTGACAGATGAAATCTCCCTCTTGGGGGAGAAGATTTGAAGTCCAGAAGGTATCCCTGAGATATGATCTCTAGCGCCCAGGGATCCTGAACATCTCTTGCCCAAGCCTGGGCGAAGAGAGAAAGTCTGCCCCCCACCAGATCCGGTCCCGGATCGGGGGCCCTCGATTCATGCTGTCTTAGGGGCAGCAGCAGGTTTCCTGGCCTGCTTGCCCTTGTTCCAGGACTGATTAGGTCTCCAGCCTTGTCTGTAGCGAGCAACAGCTCCTTCCTGTTTTGGTGCAGAGGAAGTTGATGCTGCTCCTGCTTTGAAATTACGAAAGGAACGAAAATTAGACTGTCTAGTCTTAGCTTTGGCTTTGTCCTGAGGCAGGGCATGGCCTTTACCTCCTGTAATGTCAGCGATAATCTCCTTCAACCCGGGCCCGAATAAGGTCTGCCCCTTGAAAGGTATATTAAGCAATTTAGATTTAGAAGTAACATCAGCTGACCAGGATTTTAGCCACAGTGCTCTGCGTGCCTGAATGGCGAATCCTGAATTCTTAGCCGTAAGCTTAGTTAAATGTACTACGGCTTCCGAAATGAAAGAATTAGCTAGTTTAAGGACTCTAAGCCTGTCCGTAATATCGTCCAGCGTAGCTGAACTAATGTTCTCTTCCAGAGATTCAATCCAGAATGCTGCAGCAGCCGTGACCGGCGCGATGCATGCAAGGGGTTGCAATATAAAACCTTGTTGAACAAACATTTTCTTAAGGTAACCCTCTAGTTTTTTATCCATTGGATCTGAAAAAGCACAGCTATCCTCAACCGGGATAGTAGTACGCTTAGCTAAGGTAGAAACTGCTCCCTCCACCTTAGGGACCGTTTGCCATAAGTCCCGTGTGGTGGTGTCTATTGGGAACATTTTTCCAAATATTGGAGGGGGTGAGAATGGCACACCGGGTCTATCCCACTCCTTAGTAACAATTTCAGTAAGTCTCTTAGGTATAGGAAAAACATCAGTACTCGCCGGTACCGCAAAATATTTATCCAACCTACACATTTTCTCTGGTATTGCAACTGTGTTACAATCATTCAGAGCCGCTAAAACCTCCCCTAGTAATACCCGGAGGTTCTCCAGTTTAAATTTAAAATTTGAAATATCTGAATCCAATCTGTTTGGATCAGAACCGTCACCCACAGAATGAAGCTCTCCGTCCTCATGCTCTGCAAGCTGTGACGCAGTATCAGACATGGCCCTAGTATTATCAGCGCACTCTGTTCTCACCCCAGAGTGATCACGCTTGCCTCTTAGTTCTGGTAATTTAGCCAAAACTTCAGTCATAACAGTAGCCATATCTTGTAATGTTATCTGTAATGGCCGCCCAGATGTACTGGGCGCCACAATATCACGCACCTCCCGGGCGGGAGATGCAGGTACTGACACGTGAGGTGAGTTAGTCGGCATAACTCTCCCCTCGCTGTTTGGTGAAATTTGTTCAATTTGTACAGATTGGCTTTTATTTAAAGTAGCATCAATACAGTTAGTACATAAATTTCTATTGGGCTCCACCTTGGCATTGGAACAAATGACACAGGTATCTTCCTCTGAATCAGACATGTTTAACACACTCGCAATTAAACTTGCAACTTGGCTACAGTCTTATTTAACAAAAAACGTACTGTGCCTCAAAGAAGCACTAAACGATTAAATGACAGTTGAAATAACGAACTGAAAAAACAGTTATAGCATCAATCCTTCCCATTAGCAAAGCAAAATCAATTAAATCTGAAAGCATAAAAAAAATTACTGAGTAACGTTTTTTATCACAGTCAATATATAAGTCTCACAGCTCTGCTGAGAGAATCTACCTCCCTCAAAAGAAGTTTTGAAGACCCCTGAGTTCTGTAGAGATGAACCGGATCATGCAGGAAATACAATGAGTAACTGACTGGAAATTTTTGATGCGTAGCAAAGAGCGCCAAAAAAAAACGGCCCCTCCCCCTCACACACAGCAGTGAGAGAGAAACGAAACTGTCACAATTAGAATAAGCAACTGCCAAGTGGAAAAATAGTGCCCAAACATTTATTCACTCAGTACCTCAGTAAATGCAAACGATTCTACATTCCAGCAAAAACGTTTAACATAATTAATACCTATTAAAGGTTTAATGTACTTTTTACAGAGTAATTCCAGTGAGTAAAGTATACATACATGACATATTATCGGTATGGCAGGATTTTCTCATCAATTCCATTGTCAGAAAATAAAAACTGCTACATACCTCTATGCAGATTCATCTGCCCGCTGTCCCCTGATCTGAAGCTTTACCTCTCCTCAGACGGCCGAGAACAGCAATATGATCTTAACGACTCCGGCTAAAATCATAGTAAAACTCTGGTAGATTCTTCTTCAAACTCTGCCAGAGAGGCAATAACACACTCCGGTGCCATTGTAAAATAACAAACTTTTGATTGAAGTCATAAAAACTAATAATAATCACCATAGTCCTCTTACACATCCTATCTAGTCGTTGGGTGCAAGAGAATGACTGGGAGTGACGTAGAGGGGAGGAGCTATATGCAGCTCTGCTGGGTGAATCCTCTTGCATTTCCTGTTGGGGAGGAGTTATATCCCAGAAGTAATGATGACCCGTGGACTGATCACACATAACAGAAGAAATAAACTTTACAAAAACACTTAAAAGCGCTAACTACAATAAAGGAAAAGAAAAAATTATGACAAAAATTTGAGTCTAAAGTAAAACATTTTATTTTATAAAACAGCAGAATATAAAAGTTTGTTACAGAAAGCGCACTAGGGCGTAATTCACATCAAACAATTTAAGGTGTCTTAACTGTCTTACAGCTTTAGGCAGAATGTTGATACAACCTGAATGCAATATATAATCTTGTAACCATTTAGTGAAGGGGCGTGACCCAGAAACGCGTTGTATTAGCAGTGAGCTACGGTTTGACGCTATTATTTAGCTTTTATTCTATTTTAACTGTGTTGATTGTAAACAGCTTTTAACTGAAGTTATATTTAAATTCTCTCTGGGATTGAATACTGCCATACACTCGAACTATATGGTTACAAGATCCTATATTGCATTCAGTTTGTATCAACATTCTGCCTAAAGCTGTAAGACAGATAAGACACCTTAAATTGTTTGGTGTGAATTAGGCCCTAGTGCGTTTTCTGCAACAAACCTATATTCTGTTTTATAAAATAAAATGGTTTTACTTAAGACTCAAATTTTTATGCCATATTAATTTTTTATTTTCCTTGATTCTAATTAGCGCCAAGTGTTTTTGTAATTTTGTCATTTGTCTTTATAACAGCTGCTTATCACAAATTACCAACAACAATGCTTATACCAAAATACCAACACGTATATATTTGTATCTTATAACGAGTGGCGCTCTCATATATTCACACAAAATTAAACTTTCATGATTCAGATAGGGCATGTGATTTTAAACAACTTTCCAATTTACTTTTCGCATCAAATTTGCTTTGTTCTCTTGGTATTCTTAGTTGAAAGCTAAACTTAGGTAGGCTCCTATGCAAATGTCTAAAACATAGAAACATAGAATTTGATGGTAGATAAGAACCAAAAAGGCCCATCAAGTCTACCCATATTACATGTTACTTTTTTTCCTAGGATAGCCTTATGTATATCCCATGCATTTTTTTTTATTTTTAAATCAAAGTTTTTTATTAAGGTATTTGGCAATACATAACATCGTATAAATCAGCACAGTAACATAAGCTGCCTATGGAGTAGAAAAGAAAAAAAAAGAAGAGCTACAAAACAATAACCCCCTCGTAACTAATATGTCTAATTACATGTATAATACTGCAGAGGGTTGTAATATGACAAGCCCAAAATTCAATTATGTCTTACATATTATCTATTCCAACTATTTTCATGATACCATAGATTTTCTTTTATATTTTGAGATAACTGTGGTACCTCTTTATTTAGTTAAGCTGTCCCCTAGAATGATATTTACAATTAAAATATTTAGTATAATACCATATAATGAGAGAGGAGAGGTACATTTTTAAAACAAGAAGAAGGCTATAATGTAATATAATGTAACACCTCCCAACCTAAACCGGGTCACTTTTGTACCCTGTTAATAAAACCTTAAACTGGGGAGGGTCTCAACTAATATACATGGTCTCTCTTGGACCCAAACAATGTTTGTATAATTATTAAGATTAACTAATGATGCTACATAAAAATAATGAATCATTTCTTTTCAAATATGTGAGGAGGAACTACTAAAATACACAGATGACGTTGGGAGTTTTACTCCGTTTCTATA
Source organism: Bombina bombina (assembly GCF_027579735.1). Classification (NCBI taxonomy): domain Eukaryota; kingdom Metazoa; phylum Chordata; class Amphibia; order Anura; family Bombinatoridae; genus Bombina; species Bombina bombina. The sequence continues at coordinate 38,805 of NW_026512968.1, read as the reverse complement.
TGCCTAGGTGGTAACCTATTTGGTAAATTTAAAATGACCATACCTTGTACAGGAATAATTGGGAACAGGCCAGCTCCAACTAGGGTAAAATACAAGTAAGCAGAACTAATAAACCCTGTGGCAGGATATCATACAAAGTGGGGGTTAGTCTATTATATATCACCAGAGACCAGTAACTGCAGTCTGTCTCTGTGACCCCCATGATCAATAATAACACCCCTTCAGCATACTAGGTAAGATCTGCATGTCACATTAATGCCAATCCAAACCTCATTTCTAGCGTCACTCATTGCTTGCACCATGTTAACACTAACTATTTGTGGCACATCACCATATGAGAGTTTATTAGAGAGCTGTCATATACACAAAATTATTTTAGGCACCCTATATCAAATATGCAGTATATAGTAGGCAAACCTGAAATATTATTATATAAGATGCAATAGTGTCCCCGCAACTCTTTCTAATCTGATTGACACTGACTCTGTGTCTGGCTAATTATACATCTTTAGCTATATATATATTCCAAATAGAACGACTATAGAGGCTTAGTATACTTGATATAGGAGCTGTGTAGTTCTTAGATCCTAGAGGCAGACTACCTACTTCCATAGGCCATGAAATGCAACCTGGTTCAGCACTTACACATAAAAGTACATGTTCTGTAGCGAAGGAAAATCTATAAACATTATTAAAGGCGAACCCAGTCCCATACACGATATTGCCCCTTGCTTGCAGCTTGTAAACACTAAATATAAGATTACATATAGGATAGCAAGTGACTCAGCTATTTGTATAGTTAAAGGGACCAATATTAAAAATTACCCAGTACTTACATACGACAATTGCCATACATAGAGTTGTGTGAAGGGAATAAAAAGTAATATGACTATGTATGAAGCTAAAGGGAACTATATATCTGAAAGCATAAATCACATTATAGTATCCACAAGTCCCAAATATCTAGAAGCCTGATGCAGGAATGGGAGAGCATGGCCTCAGCTGCACAACGTCCAGCGTTATCCAACACCCACTCTGATGTAGCAACTAAGGGGTAAATAGAGCAACGATCGGAGCATTGTACACCCAGAGGTATAAGCACCGGCAAGTAACGTAGCTGACCAAAACCGCATCTGCTTTCTCAGCAGTATCCCCACACTATCGCTCCACTGCACACTGCTGGCCAATATTTTCAGCGCTTCGGAATGCCTAGTAATCACTGAAAGACTCCTTTCTTGCAAAGTGGTGACGTCCTCATTACCCCCGCAGGGACCGGCCGCATCCCCTCCCAGGGGAGCCGAGAATAGCAATGAGCAGTCTGTATGTACTTTCTTAGGCATGGGGCCTTTCAGAGCCTGAAGTTGAGGCGTTAGGCTAGTGCTGTGCAACACAGCATGTGGTGTCGTACTCAGGCGTGGGTCTGTAGATTTATCAGTCCATTCAGCTACCACGTTCACCAAAGTGTATCCTTGTGTCTTAGATGGTAAACTCACAGCTCGTGACGCTTGACAAATAGCTCTCAGATCCATAAACCTACAATCTATTAGTCAGTCTAAAGCTTCTAGTTTAGTTAGCATTGTAACACGGAAGTCCTCCATATTGACAACTTTATGTATTGTTCTGGTTAATATAGCAAATATTAGCAGATGAATACTGCTCTACTCGAGTAATTTGTGTACCCGAGGGGGGGTGATGTTTGCGTGTGATGGAGACACTGCCTACCTTCCAGGTCCTTTCCGTATGAACCCAGCATAAGATATCCTGTATATTAAATTATCTATCAGCTCCTTTTCTACTCCAGTGTGAACCTGTTAATTTCCAATGTAAAAAGTCAAATTTGAAAGGAGAAATTCAATATATATTCAGATGAACTTGAGGAGCTCCATGAAATTGCTGCTGATCATGGCCACCATCCAGCCACGCCCCCATCCCAGGCATTTTTTAATTATTTTACAGTCTTTGTGTTTACCACCTCAGATGGAAGTTTATTCCATGAATCCACCTGTAGAAATTCCATGAATTTCTGTAAAAAAAAAAAATGCTTCCTCAAATTTCTCCTGAATCGGCTACCCTCTAACTTTAGATTGTGACCCCTTGTTTTGGCATTTATTTATTTTTGGAAAATGCTTTCAGCTTCTACTTTGTTAAGTTCCTTCATATATTTGAAGGTTTCTATTATGTCACCTCTTTCCCTTCTATCCTCTAAACTATACATATTTAGGTCATGGAGTCTTTCTTTGTACGTTTTATATTTTAGACCATGTACCATTTTAGTAGCCCTCTTTTGGACAGCTTCTAGTTTATTTATATCTTTCTGAAGATATGGTCTCCAGAACTGTACACAGTATTCCAGATTTGGCCTAACTAATGATCTGTAAAGTGGCATAAGAACTTTGCTATTTCTGCTACTAATACCTCTCCCAATGCAACCAAGTATTCGACTGGCCTTACTGGCTGCACTACTGCATTGTGTACCAAATTTTAAATCATCTGAAATAATAATTCCCAAGTCCCTTTCTTCTTTAGTTACAGTTAGTAATGTACCATTGAGACTACAATTGGCCTTTGGGTTTTTGGATCCTATTTGCATAATTTTGCTCTTGGTAATATTCAATTTCAGATCCCATTTATTTGACCAGTCCTCTAGTTTTTTTTTAGTTTTTTTTTTTTTTAATATCACTGTTTATTTGATCAACCCCTCCTGGAACATCAACTCCATTACAAATGTTTGTATCATCAGCAAACAAGCAAACCTTCCCCTTAAGCCCACTTCCAATATCACATGTTATACAAAACAGGCCCAAGAACTGAGCCAGCATTCTACCCACTTAACTTATTTACTTTTTTTTTGATAAAGCCCTTGAAACCTCTTCCTCTGTAAAAAGAAAAGCACTACTCACATTATCATTTACAGTAACATCCTTTAAAGGGACATTAAACCAAATTTTTTTCTTTCACGATTCAGATAGAGAATACCATTTTAAACCACTAATTTATTTCTATTATCTAATTTGCTTCATTTTCTTGATATTCCATCCTGAAAAGCATACCTAGATAGGCTCAGTAGCTTCTGATTGGTGGCTGCACATAGATGTCTCATGTGCATTGTTATTTCTATAACAAAGGATATCTAAAGAATGAAGCAAATTAGATAAAAAGTAAATTTGAATATTTGTTAAAATTTTATTCTCTGTCTGAATCATGAAAGAAAATGTTTGGGTTTAATGTCCCTTTAATATAATCTCACTATCTTTACCATCTGTTGTAAAGACTGAACAAAAGCAATAATTTAAACAGTTTGCTATTTGTTGATCATCTTCCACTACTCTATCATCATTCTTAAATCTTACTAACCCTCTGTTAGTTTTTCTCTTTTCACTGATATATCTAAAGAAGGTTTTGTCACTGTTTTTTACAGATTGTGCCATTTTCTCTTCTGCATCAGCATTAGCCTGCATCAGCTTAAAAGGGACAGTCTAGTCCAAAACAAACTTTCATTATTCAGATAGGGCATGTAATTTTAAACAATTTTCAAATTTACATCTATCACCAATTTTGCTTTGTTCTTTTGGTATTCTTAGTTGAAAGCTAAACCTAGGAGGTTCATATGCTAATTTCTAAGCCCTTGAAGGCCGCATCTCATCTCAGGGCATTTTGACAGCTTTTCACCACTAGAGGGTGTTAGTTCATCTGTTTCATATAGATAACACTGTGCTAACGCATGTGGCGTTTCTAGGAGCCAGCACTGATTGGCTAAAATACAAGTCTGACTAAAGAACCGATGCTTAGATACAAGATAATCACAGAGGTAAAAGAAAAGTGTATTAATATAACTGTGTTGGTTACGCAAAACTGGGGAATGGGTAATAAAGGGATTATCTATCTTTTAAAACAGATATTCTGGTGTAGACTGTCCCTTTAAGCTCTTAAGCCTCTTATCTGAATGCATTTGACAGTTTTTCACAGCTAGAGGGCATTAGATCATGTAAGCCATATAGATAACATTGTGCTCACGCCCGTGGAGTTACTTATGAGGGGGCACTGATTGGCTAAAATGCAAGTCTGTCAAAAGAAGTGAAATAATGGGGCAGTCTGCAGAGGCTTAGATACAAGGTAATCACAGAGGTAAAAAGTGTATTAATATAATGGTGTTGGTTATGCAAAACTTGGAAATGGGTAAGAAAGGTTTTATCTATATTTTAACCAATACAAATTCTGATGTAGACTATCCCTTTAAGTCTTGCTGATGCAATGCACACCACTGGCAGCTCTCTGATGGTGTTTGAATCCTCAATAGTATATTGCAAAAATGCTTCCATTTAAAAAATTAGAATGCATCCATGTACATTTCAATTTGACCTTTCTATTCCAATAACAAACACCAAAAAAAGTCTTAAAGGGATAGGAAAGTCAAACTAAACCATCATGATTCAGATAGAGCATGTAATTTTAAGACACTTTTAAATTTACTGCTGTTTTCAAATAAGCTCAATTCTCTTGGTATCCCTTGTTGAAAAAGAATACACACACATATCCTACACTAGTGGGAGCTAGATACTGAGTGGTGCCTGCACACATTTGCATGCCCCTTTGGCATCAAGCTCGTGGGGCACACAACGATTGGAGGAAGCCAGATTTGCCATTGCTCTGCTAAATACAGTAGGAGATGCAGGCGGAGGATCGGCGGTATGTTTACCAAAACGCAATAGTAAATATTTTAAAAAAGAAGCGTCATTGTAAAGTTTACTGAATCAAGGTGCCCCTGTTTTTAAGATTTTTAGATACTGGGCAGTAATTCATTTAACTTTACAATCATTTCAATATGGTCTCATCTATTCTACAAATTGCACATATACATCATTTTGTTGAAACATACAACATACTCACATCTTTCTGGTTGGAGTGGAAAAACCTAAGAGCAGCATTGCAGGCTTGTGATGCTGCTGCATATTGACCCAAGGAACCTGCAAAACGCGTCAGCAGATAACTGGAAAAAAAAAAAAAAAAAAAAAAAGATTTATTGACAATCATTTCTTCCTTATATGTTTTATAGTTTATTGCACATGGGCTAATGGCCCATGATCAAGGAGAATTATATCATGCAAAAGCAGACTAGTCCAAGATTGGTTTCTGAGACAACCCCGACCATGGCAAGGTTCTGGTCGTTTTCTTACCCATGAAAAGTTCTTATCTTGGCAGGAAACATCGGCTACTGACAAACTACTCTTGTGTTAAAGGGACATAAAACCAAAAACGTTTATTTTATGATTCAGATACAGCATACGATTTTAAACTTTCCAATTTAGTTTGGTTAAAAATGTGCTTCATTCTCTAGGTGTACTTTGCTAAATGAGCAGCAATACATTACTGGGAGCTAGTTGAACCCAATGGGCTCCACCATTTATCAAAGCTTTAAATAGAAATCCGCTTGTGTTCATGCGTCAAACTATGCATTTTCAAGCCCTCATATTTATAAAAGCTATGTACCCTATTCAAAACATTGTCTTTTCCTTGGTGCTGGTTTCAATTACGATCTGGATTCGCAACAGACCGATTTATCCTATTTTCCACCCGTACAAAGCTAAATCCATTCAAGTTCTCAAAGTTACAATCCGCCTGTATAGCAAGTGTATTCTGCACCTTTCTTGCGAAAACCATACCCACAGTAGTCTGGGAGACTGTCTTAAAGGGATATTCCAGCCAAAATTGGAATCTACATTGACACATTTCAGTTTTGAATATAAGCATTTTTGTAATATTCATGCATTAGCAAAAATGCTGCTAATAAAAGCTATAACTGTTTCAAATGTGTATTTAAGTAATCACCATCATTTTAAACACAGCACTTGCTCAGAGGGCCTAAGGTGCTTGTACCGTCTGGTAATGACTCAATTTGTTAATTGCGGACATGATACAAGCCCTATTGGTGCTCTGAGCAACTGCAGTATTTAAAATGTTAGTGCACTGAGAATATCTAGCTTTGCTTTACGTGCAGAGAAAAATATTAAAACACTAACAGCGGTAAATTTTTACTAGAAGCATTTTTGCCATTACACGTATCTTGCAAACATGTTTCTATTCAAAAATGTGTAATTCATCTATGTGCATTTCAGTTTTGACCATTTAGAGTCGTCCTAGATCAAAAAGTCACATAACTAATGTATGTGTATTCGGCACCAGTTTTCTTTCGATTACCATAGATAGCTATGTATATAAATGGGACCAGAAAAACATAATTTATGCTTACCTGATAAATTCCTTTCTTCTGTTGTGTGATCAGTCCACGGGTCATCATTACTTCTGGGATATAACTCCTCCCCAACAGGAAATGCAAGAGGATTCACCCAGCAGAGCTGCATATAGCTCCTCCCCTCTACGTCACTCCCAGTCATTCGACCAAGAATCAACGAGAAAGGAGAAACCAAGGGTGAAGTGGTGACTGGAGTATAATCTAAAAGATATTTACCTGCCTTAAAACAGGGCGGGCCGTGGACTGATCACACAACAGAAGAAAGGAATTTATCAGGTAAGCATAAATTATGTTTTCTTCTGTTATGTGTGATCAGTCCACGGGTCATCATTACTTCTGGGATACCAATACCAAAGCAAAAGTACACGGATGACGGGAGGGATAGGCAGGCTCATTATACAGAAGGAACCACTGCCTGAAGAACCTTTCTCCCAAAAATAGCCTCCGAAGAAGCAAAAGTGTCAAATTTGTAAAATTTGGAAAAAGTATGAAGCGAAGACCAAGTTGCAGCCTTGCAAATCTGTTCAACAGAGGCCTCATTCTTAAAGGCCCAAGTGGAAGCCACAGCTCTAGTAGAATGAGCTGTAATTCTTTCAGGAGGCTGCTGTCCAGCAGTCTCATAGGCTAAACGAATTATGCTACGAAGCCAGAAGGAGAGAGAGGTAGCCGAAGCCTTATGACCTCTCCTCTGACCAGAGTACACGACAAACAGGGAAGACGTTTGTCGAAAATCCTTAGTTGCCTGCAAGTAGAACTTGAGGGCACGAACTACATCCAGATTGTGTAGAAGACGTTCCTTCTTTGAAGAAGGATTTGGACACAAGGATGGAACAACAATCTCTTGATTGATATTCCTGTTAGTGACTACCTTAGGTAAGAACCCAGGTTTAGTACGCAGAACTACCTTGTCTGAGTGAAAAATCAGATAAGGAGAATCACAATGTAAGGCTGATAACTCAGAGACTCTTCGAGCCGAGGAAATAGCCATTAAAAACAGAACTTTCCAAGATAACAATTTTATATCAATGGAATGAAGGGGTTCAAACGGAACACCCTGTAAAACGTTAAGAACTAAGTTTAAACTCCATGGCGGAGCAACAGTTTTAAACACAGGCTTGATCCTAGCTAAAGCCTGACAAAAGGCCTGGACGTCTGGATTTTCTGACAGACGCCTGTGTAACAAGATGGACAGAGCTGAGATCTGTCCCTTTAATGAGCTAGCCGATAAACCCTTTTCTAAACCTTCTTGTAGAAAGGACAATATCCTAGGAATCCTAACCTTACTCCAGGAGTAACCTTTGGATTCGCACCAGTATAGGTATTTACGCCATATCTTATGGTAAATCCTTCTGGTAACAGGCTTCCTAGCCTGTATCAGGGTATCAATAACCGACTCAGAAAAACCACGTTTTGATAAAATCAAGCGTTCAATTTCCAAGCAGTCAGCTTCAGAGAAGTTAGATTTTGATGTTTGAATGGACCCTGTATCAGAAGGTCCTGTCTTAGAGGTAGAGACCAAGGCGGACAGGATGACATGTCCACTAGATCTGCATACCAAGTCCTGCGTGGCCATGCAGGCGCTATTAGAATCACTGATGCTCTCTCCTGTTTGATTTTGGCAATCAATCGAGGAAGCAGCGGGAAGGGTGGAAACACATAAGCCATCCCGAAGTTCCAAGGTGCTGTTAAAGCATCTATCAGAACCGCTCCCGGATCCCTGGATCTGGACCCGTAGCGAGGAAGTTTGGCGTTCTGGCGAGACGCCATAAGATCTATCTCTGGTTTGCCCCAACGTCGAAGTATTTGGGCAAAGACCTCCGGATGAAGTTCCCACTCCCCCGGATGAAAAGTCTGGCGACTCAAGAAATCCGCCTCCCAGTTCTCCACTCCCGGGATGTGGATTGCTGACAGGTGGCAAGAGTGAGACTCTGCCCAGCGAATTATCTTTGATACTTCCATCATTGCTAGGGAGCTTCTTGTCCCTCCTTGATGGTTGATGTAAGCTACAGTCGTGATGTTGTCCGACTGAAACCTGATGAACCCCCGAGTTTTTAACTGGGGCCAAGCCAGAAGGGCATGGAGAACTGCTCTTAATTCCAGAATGTTTATTGGTAGGAGACTTTCCTCCTGATTCCATTGTCCCTGAGCCTTCAGAGAATTCCAGACAGCGCCCCAACCTAGTAGGCTGGCGTCTGTTGTTACAATTGTCCAGTCCGGCCTGCTGAATGGCATCCCCCTGGACAGATGTGGCCGAGAAAGCCACCATAGAAGAGAGTTTCTGGTCTCTTGATCCAGATTCAGAGTAGGGGACAAGTCTGAGTAATCCCCATTCCACTGACTCAGCATGCACAATTGCAGCGGTCTGAGATGTAGACGTGCAAAGGGTACTATGTCCATTGCTGCTACCATTAAGCCGATCACCTCCATGCATTGAGCTACTGACGGGAGTTGAATGGAATGAAGGACACGGCATGCATTTAGAAGCTTTGTTAATCTGTCTTCTGTCAAATAAATCTTCATTTCTACAGAATCTATAAGAGTCCCCAAGAATGGAACTCTTGTGAGAGGAAAAAGAGAACTCTTCTTTTCGTTCACTTTCCATCCATGCGACCTTAGAAATGCCAGAACTAACTCTGTATGAGACTTGGCAGTTTGAAAGCTTGAAGCTTGTATCAGAATGTCGTCTAGGTACGGAGCTACCGAAATTCCTCGCGGTCTTAGTACCGCCAGAAGGGCACCCAGAACCTTTGTGAAGATTCTTGGAGCCGTAGCCAATCCGAATGGAAGAGCTACAAACTGGTAATGCCTGTCTAAGAAGGCAAACCTTAGATACCGGTAATGATCTTTGTGAATCGGTATGTGAAGGTAAGCATCCTTTAAATCCACTGTGGTCATGTACTGACCCTTTTGGATCATGGGTAAGATTGTCCGAATAGTTTCCATTTTGAACGATGGAACTCTTAGGAATTTGTTTAGGATCTTTAAATCCAAGATTGGCCTGAAAGTTCCCTCTTTTTTGGGAACCACAAACAGGTTTGAGTAAAACCCTTGTCCTTGTTCCGACCGCGGAACCGGATGGATCACTCCCATTAATAACAGATCTTGTACACAGCGTAGAAACGCTTCTTTCTTTATCTGGTTTGTTGACAACCTTGACAGATGAAATCTCCCTCTTGGGGGAGAGAATTTGAAGTCTAGAAGGTATCCCTGAGATATGATCTCTAGCGCCCAGGGATCCTGAACATCTCTTGCCCAAGCCTGGGCGAAGAGAGAGAGTCTGCCCCCCACTAGATCCGGTCCCGGATCGGGGGCCCTCGGTTCATGCTGTCTTTGGGGCAGCAGCAGGTTTCCTGGCCTGCTTGCCCTTGTTCCAGGACTGGTTAGGTTTCCAGCCTTGTCTGTAACGAGCAACAGCTCCTTCCTGTTTTGGTGCAGTGGAAGTTAATGCTGCTCCTGCTTTGAAATTCCGAAAGGGACGAAAATTAGACTGTCTAGCCTTAGCTTTGGCTTTGTCTTGAGGCAGGGCGTGGCCCTTACCTCCTGTAATGTCAGCGATAATTTCTTTCAAACCGGGCCCAAATAAAGTTTGCCCCTTGAAAGGTATATTAAGTAATTTGGACTTAGAAGTTACATCAGCTGACCAGGATTTTAGCCACAGCGCCCTACGTGCCTGAATGGCGAATCCTGAGTTCTTAGCCGTAAGTTTGGTTAAATGTACTACGGCCTCCGAAATGAATGAATTAGCTAGTTTAAGGACTCTAAGCCTGTCCGTAATGTCGTCCAGGGTAGCTGAACTAAGGTTCTCTTCCAGAGACTCAATCCAAAATGCTGCCGCAGCCGTAATCGGCGCGATGCATGCAAGGGGTTGCAATATAAAACCTTGTTGAACAAACATTTTCTTAAGGTAACCCTCTAATTTTTTATCCATTGGATCTGAAAAAGCACAGCTATCCTCCACCGGGATAGTGGTACGCTTAGCTAAAGTAGAAACTGCTCCCTCCACCTTAGGGACCGTTTGCCATAAGTCCCGTGTGGTGGCGTCTATTGGAAACATCTTTCTAAATATTGGAGGGGGTGAGAACGGCACACCGGGTCTATCCCACTCCTTAGTAACAATTTCAGTTAGTCTCTTAGGTATAGGAAAAACGTCAGTACTCGCCGGTACCGCAAAGTATTTATCCAACCTACACAATTTCTCTGGTATTGCAACAGTGTTACAATCATTAAGAGTCGCTAAAACCTCCCCTAGTAATACACGGAGGTTCTCCAATTTAAATTTAAAATTTGAAATATCTGAATCCAATCTGTTTGGATCAGAACCATCACCCACAGAATGAAGCTCTCCGTCCTCATGCTCTGCAAGCTGTGACGCAGTATCAGACATGGCCCTAGTATTATCAGCGCACTCTGTTCTCACCCCAGAGTGATCACGCTTGCCTCTTAGTTCTGGTAATTTAGCCAAAACTTCAGTCATAACAGTAGCCATATCTTGTAATGTTATCTGTAATGGCCGCCCAGATGTACTAGGCGCCATAATATCACGCACCTCCCGGGCGGGAGATGCAGGTACTGACACGTGAGGCGAGTTAGTCGGCATAACTCTCCCCTCGCTGTTTGGTGAAATTTGTTCAATTTGTACAGATTGGCTTTTATTTAAAGTAGCATCAATACAGTTAGTACATAAATTTCTATTGGGCTCCACCTTGGCATTGGAACAAATGACACAGATATCTTCCTCTGAATCAGACATGTTTAACACACTAGCAATAAACTTGCAACTTGGTTACAATCTTATTTAACAAAAACGTACTGTGCCTCAAAGAAGCACTAAACGATTAAATGACAGTTGAAATAATGAACTGAAAGACAGTTATAGCATCAATCCTTAAAAACAACACAACTTTTAGCAAAGGTTTGTTCCCATTAGTAAAGTAACCATAATTAAATTTGAAACATAAAAATTACAGAGCAACGTTTTTAATAACAGTCAATATATAAGTCTCACAGCTCTGCTGAGAGAATCTACCTCCCTCCAAAGAAGTTTGAAGACCCCTGAGTTCTGTTAGAGATGAACCGGATCATGCAGGAAATACAAGAGTAACTGACTGGAAATTTTTGATGCGTAGCAAAGAGCGCCAAAAACGGCCCCTCCCCCTCACACACAGCAGTGAGAGAGAAACGAAACTGTCACAATTAAAACAAGCAACTGCCAAGTGGAAAAATAATGCCCAAATATTTATTCACTCAGTACCTCAGAAAATGTAAACGATTCTACATTCCAGCAAAAACGTTTAACATAATAAATACCTATTAAAAGGTTTAATGTACTTTTAACAGAGTAATTCCGGTGAAATACCATCCCCAGAATACTGAAGTGTAGAGTATACATACATGTCATTATAACGGTATGGCAGGATTTTCTCATCAATTCCATTCAGAAAATAAAAACTGCTACATACCTCAATGCAGATTCATCTGCCCGCTGTCCCCTGATCTGAAGCTTTTACCTCCCTCAGATGGCCGAGAAACAGCAATATGATCTTAACTACTCCGGTTAAAATCATAGTAAAAACTCTGGTAGATTCTTCTTCAAACTCTGCCAGAGAGGTAATAACACGCTCCGGTGCTATTGTAAAATAACAAACTTTTGATTGAAGTTATAAAAACTAAGTATAATCACCATAGTCCTCTCACACATCCTATCTAGTCTTTGGGTGCAAGAGAATGACTGGGAGTGACGTAGAGGGGAGGAGCTATATGCAGCTCTGCTGGGTGAATCCTCTTGCATTTCCTGTTGGGGAGGAGTTATATCCCAGAAGTAATGATGACCCGTGGACTGATCACACATAACAGAAGAAAATAATTCACAAAACCTTTATACCTTTGAGAATGGAAGTATTTACAGTTGCAGCAATCTTACTACTACGAAGGCATCGTAAACAACATCTTGCTCTACAGAAGAGGCAAGAAGTTATTCGTCAGACAGTGCGCAAATATTTTTGCCCCGTTGTGGTCTGGAAACTCCTACAGACTGATTGCAGTGGTTCATACTGTCAAGTCAATCAATCATGATGATTGGACTATTTGAAGCCAGTCACCTTCAGAACAAGTGCTATTCCTGGTTCTCTTAAAGTGTTAGCTGTCCAGCATTTCATGGCAACTGGGTCTTTTCAATCTTTGTCCAGTGTTGTGGTCAGTACAAGTCAACCAACGTTCTCCAGGCACCTACAACGGTTTTAGATGCAATGCACGCTATTTTTATTTTTTTTAAAGTGTCATGTTTGTCTGCCAAAAACCGCAGCATAATGGCAATTAGTAAAATTATAGTTCTTTCCTATGGCATGGAGAGTCTACGATTTCATTCCAATTACTAGTGGGAATTCAACTCCTGGTCAGCAGGAGGAGGCAAAGAGCACCCCAGCAGAGCTGTTAAGTGTCACTTCCTTTACCCATAATCCCCAGTCATTCTCTTTGCCTCTATCACGGGAGGATGTGCGAAGATGGTGTCTGAAGAGATTAATCCTTTTATGGGTAATTTTCCCTGCAAGCAAGGGTTTGGGCTATGCTATTCTGGTTTTCTTAAATTATTAGCTGTCCTGCATTTCATGGCAACCGGGTCTTTTCAATCTTTGTCCAGTGTTGTGGTCAGTACAAGTCAACCAAAGTTCTCCAGGCACCTACAACAGTTTTAGATGCAATGCACACTATTTTTTTTTTTTTAAGTGTCATGTTTGTCTGCCAGAAACTGCAGCATAATGGCAATTAGTAAAATAAATTTTATTTGGTATTGCTTGTGTCACAAATGTGTTAGGGGCAATAAACTGCACAGATATTGCATTGCACCTATCCACATCTAGATTGGCTTCTAATCTAGTTTATCAATCATCGTGTCTTATCGTGCATTGACGCCAATACATCAGACTCTATTTTTGATAAATCTTGAGGTCAGACTGTAATTCGAGGCACTCAAATTGATGTAAAGAGTTTCATACAGGTTCACTTCTACTTTTAATATCTTTAATAAATGGAGCCCAATGGGTGAACCAGTAGCAATAAGCAAATATATGTGCAGCCACCGATCAATAGCTAGCTCCCAGTAGTGCATTGATGCTTCTGAACCTACCTAGCTATGCTTTCAACAAAGGATACCAAGCAAATGAAGCAAAATTAGTTAAACTGAAAAGTTTTAAAACTGCATGGTCTATCTCAAATTATAAAAGATTCATTTTTAGAAAAAGCTGTGTACACATAGCCAGCAGAAGAACTTACACTCCCAGTGGGGGTTAGGACAGATAAGTAATAAAATGTTAATTTTAAATTGTGCCAAGTATTGGGTTTTGATATACAGATAATATAAAGCATGGGTGTTTACAGAAAGTAATAAAATAAGGAGGAGATCTTATTTCCCTGCAAGCTCAACAATTTGAAAGGATTGTGCTTCAAAAAGAACAAAGCCAGCTATTTCACACAAAAAATAAAAAAACAATTTCTCATACATTTTTATACCCTGCAGCTGGTATATAACAAGCTCATTGGAAACACATTAAGGGGAAAACAATTATACAGTAAAAGGCCCTGAAAAGTAAACAAATAAAGTGTTCTATATTAGTATTTTTTCATATCATGCATCATGTAATCTATAGAAGCTTAAAACCTTGCAAGATTTATCTGTAGTCTTGCAATACATTAACAGAGTGGGGTGACTGGAAAATGTTTTTCAATAGCTAAATTCCCCTCACCACTGGCCTTATTTGGAGGAACCCATCAGAACTTGTTACTGGATTGACAAAGCTAGCCATGGTCAATGTGTTAGCAAACGTTTTATAGTTTTGCAGCTTCTTATAACAACTAGTACAGCCAGTTAGGGACAGATATATGACTGGGTTTTAAACATTACAATATTTTTTTAAGTAAAAATAAATGTCAAAGTGAAACTTTCATGATAGAGCATGCAATTTTAAACAACTTTCCAATTCACTTCCATTATCCAAATGTGCTGTCACATGATGCAGGGGGAAGGAGAATTTAAAAGGGACATGAAACATTTTTTTCTTACATGATTCAGATAGAGCTTGCGATTTTAAACAATTTTGCAATTTACTTCTATTTTCTAATCTGTTTTGTTCTCTGGGTATTATTTGTTGAAAAGGATACCTAGGTAGGCCCAGGAGCTGCTGATTGGTTCCTGCAATGCACATATATGCTTCATGCTATTGCCTCACCCAGTTTGAAAACTAGCTCCCTGTAGTGCATTGCTGCTTCCCCAACAAAGGATACTGAGAGAATGAAACTAATTAGATGATAGAAGTAAATTCAAAAGTTGAATACAACTGTATTCTCTATCTGAATCATAAAATACATTTTTGGGGTTTCAAAACCTTTTAACTAACTTTGAAGTTTGTTAGAAGAAAAAAAATATCTACTACTCATTTGAAATTCAAATGATTCTAACCAGAGCCTGAACAAAAGATTGAACATCTGGCAAGTCAGCCAGAAGTTTGTGCAAAAGGATAACGCAGAAATCTGACCCTTTAGAGTACTGACCGACAAACCCTTCTCCAGGCCATCCTGAAGAAAAGACAAAATCCGGGGAAATCCTCACCTGGCTCCAGGTAAATGGAATTAGAGAACTATTTTCCAAATTCACCTTGCACCCATGGGAACGTAGAAAAGACAACAGCATCTTTGTATGAGATTGAGCTAGTTGAAAAGATGATGCCTGAACCAAGATGTCATCTAGATAAGGCGCTACAGCAATTCCCTGGGATATGATCACTGCCAATAGAGCCCCCAGAACCTTTGTGATATTCTGGGAGCCGTGGCCAGACCAAGCGGAAGTGCAACAAACTGGAAATGTTTGCCCAGAAAGGCAAACCTCAAAAACTGGTCATGTTCCCTGTGAATGGGAACATGAAGGTATGTGTCCTTCAGGTCTATGGTTGTCATAACCTGACCTTCCTGTACTAAAGGAAGAATGGAACAAATAGTTTCCATCTTGAAGGACGGAACCCTGAGGAATTTGTTGAGACACTTGAGATCTAGCATTGGATGAAAAGTTCCCTCCTTTTTGGGGACCACAAATGGATTTGAATAGAATCCTAGACCTTGTTCCCTTATAGGGACTGGTACAATAACTCCCAGGTAGGATAGGTCCTTTAAAGGACCAGTAAACACAGTAGATGTGCATAATCAACAAATGCAAGATAACAAGACAATACAATAGCATTTACTCTGAATTTCAAATAAGTAGTAGATTATTTTCTAACACATTTCAAAGTTATGTCTATTTCCACTCCCCCTGTACCATGTGATAGCAATCAGCCAATCACAAATGCATATACGTATAGTCTGAGTTCTTGCACATGCTCAGTAGGAGCTGGTGACTCAAAAAAGTGTAAATATAAAAGAATGTGCACATTTTATTTAATGGAAGTATATTGTAAAGTTATTTAAAATTACATGCTGTATCTGAATCATTAAAATTTAATAAAACCTGAGTGTCCCTTTAAGCAATTTAAGACGGCCTCCTTCTTTACCTGGTTTGAGGATAGTCTTGACAGGAGAAATCCTTGGAGGGCAAGACTTGAATCCCATTCTGTAACCCTGGGATACTATGTCCACAGCCAATGGATCTGGGACATTGTGTATCCAGGATTGACGAAAAAGATAAAGCCTGCCCTCCACCTGAATCGGGGGCAGAACCTTCAGGCGGATTTAGAGTCAGCGGAAGGCTTCTTGTTCTGCTTTCCCTTATTCCAGGGCTGGCTAGATTTCCAAGTGAACCTGAAATGGTCTGGAAGAGGAAGACTTCTGTCCCTTAAAGTTGCGAAAGGAACGAAAATTAGAAGTCTGCCGACCCCTAGGTCTATTCTTCTTGTCCTGAGGCAAGAAAGAACCCTTTCCACACAGAGTTTTACCCATATAAAGGTAAAGCCTAAAGCTTGGCCTTTGAAGAAACATCAGCCAACCAGGACTTTAACAACAGAGCCCTGCGTGCTAGTACAGTGAAGCTAGACATCTTAGCTCCCAGTCTAATTATCTGCATGTTGGCATCAGAGAAAAAGGTATTTGCCAACTTGAGAGTTTTGATCCTATCTTGGATCTCCTCTATTGTAGTTTCCTCTGTAATAAGATCAGACAAGGCATCGCACCAATAAGATGCTGCTCCCGCAACAGTGGCAATACTCGCTGCAGGTTGCCACTGTAATCCTTGATGATATACATCTTTTTTAAGTAAGCCTCTAGCTTCTTATCCATGGGATCCTTAAAAAAGCAACTATCCTCTATAGGAACGGTAGTTCTCTTAGCAAGAGTAGAAATAGCTCCTTCTACTTTAGGCACAGTGCGCCAAGATTCACCAATAGAGTCAGCAACAGGAAACATTTTTTTGAAAACAGGGAAGGGGAAAAAGGAACCCCTGGCTTATCCCATTCCTAAACTATAATTTCAGACATCTTCCTTGGAACAGGAAAAACCTCCTCAGAAGATGAAGAATCAAACTATCAAGTTCAGAGTTGTCTAAAGTAGCTAGGACCTCCTTCAGTAATAACCGGAGGTGTTCAAAAAAATTTACCTCTTCAGATTCTGAAGATTTTACTTCCAAAGTGTCAGAGTCTGAGATTTCATCTTCAGAAGCTACTGAAGTATGCTCCTCATCAGACAAATGAGAAAGGCTGACCAGCACAGAATTAGAGGGGTCAGAAGCCTTACTAGCAGACAAATGTTTAGATTTCCTCTTACGTTTACCCAAAGTAGGTAAAGCAGACGAAGCTGTCGACACCGCAGAAGTCATCTGCGCTGCAAAATCCCCTGGCAAATAAACACCACCAGGATGTTGAGAGGACACGCAAGGCACTGTATGTGAAACTGATAAGGCTTGGGACGTTTGAGGAGAAAGCCGAGGCATATCCAGAAAAGCAATATCCTGAGAGACATTATATATTTTAAGGTCTTAGCTAAGCAATTGGAACAAAATTGCATTAGTAGTACAATTGGGACTTCCAAGCAAAGTAAACATTTATCCATATTAAATAAATAATCTTTTTCAGATTCCATTGCAGATATCAGTTCCCACAAAAATAAAATGTATAGTATATTCAGAACTAATAAATTAACTGAAAAAACAGCACCTGTCACTTTAACAAAAAAAACTCAGAGTGTCTGGGGCTCCTACCGTACAGGGAGTCGAATAACCCACTAGCAAGGAAACTCTCCAGATGAGAAGAGAGATTCACAAGTTCAGAAAGGCAATCCAATCATCAGAAAAGATAGCTGCATCAGTCCAGGCTCAATGACTGACAAACTCCGCTCCTCATATACACGGAAGAGCGGAGAGTCACATGAGCGGGCTGAGAGTAAAGAAGAAACTGCGCCACAAGTCACAGTTAAAAAGGCGCGTATTACAAACGGCTCAATTGTAAATACCATATCGTAGCCGTAACAGCCTATATATTTTTCCGGACTCCAAATCAAAACAGATCTGCCCCTTGCCAGATGTATTTAACAAACGCTTAAAAGGACATCCAACACATTTTGTCAAATAAAATGAAGTCTTAAGCACACAGCTTAATATTAACCCTTTAGTCTCTCTACATGCCTAAAGTAAACATACAATGTGCCTGCAAATCTGCCCCAAAAAAGTATCTAAGACAACTTAGATAATCTATGTCCCAAATTAGATCCACTAGAGGTTTTACCTCTAAAATGTTATCCTTCCGAACCTAGAACAAAAATGCACTTACCTGTGGATACCGCTGCAGGGCAGGTAACAGCTACTTAGGTGTGAACGGTACTCCATGCCAGGAACCTGTAGTAAAAGAAAGAACAGAGTAACCAACCCTGGCTTTCTACAAAGGGGTAGAAAAATGTTAGAAGTAAAGCAAATACTTCCTCGCCGCCTTCTAACTGCTAAAACCCACCACTACTTTTACTCAAAAGATTAACATGGACACAGCTAGACACCAATCCTTGCTTGCAGGAAAAGTACCCATAATTATTATCTTCAGACACCGACTTCGCACAACCTCCATTGACAGAGGCAAGAGAACGACTGGGGATTATGGGTAAGGGAAGTTACACTTAACAGCTTTGCTGGGGTGCTCTTTGCCTCCTCCAGCTGGCCAGGAGTTAAATATCCTACTAGTAATTGGAATGACGTTGTGGACTCTCCATGTCATAGGAAAGAAAGAACTTTGTCCCCCAAGAGCGCTGTCAATTTTAAAAGCATGAGAGAATGTGCGATTTGGTATTAATATGCGCACTTAGAGTCAAGCAGAATCATTGTACACTGTAAAATAAGAGGTTTTACAACTCACCCAATTGTGTCGTGTTGGATATGTTTAGCATCTAGGCTGGAATAAAGTTCCATGGCAGGTTCAAATGCTCCAAGCACACAGTAAATGCGAATAAGCAGCAGTTTAAACTGGGCATTAGATGTGCTATTACTTAATCCTTCTTCTAACAAAGTTAGACAATGCCATACAGCCCATTCCTCCCCTGAAGAATAAAAAAAGTTATAAAAGTAACAAATCAAAAAGTATTTAGTGGAGAATAACTACAATATAATTGAATTATGCACTTGCCATTGTCCCACAAATCCAGAAGCATGTGAGCTCCTATAAGACAGTAGTAGTCAGAGAACTGCAATTCTGTTTTCAAGCAGGACTTTCCTGTAAGAGAAAAATAGATTATTCAGAGAGTGTCAATTTGGAACCGGTTTAGGTTATAATAATCAATTGCTTCTTTTAATAAAAAGCTGAAAGAAAATAATTTAAAACCGAACCAAAACCCACACAAAAAAATAACAGATGTTAAAAAGTTCATAACAGAGAAGGACTGAGCCTCTCATATTTTACTACAAGCAAAAGATTATTTTAAGTTCTCACCAAACCGTAACCCATGTCTGTATCTCATAGTCATCTCCCGCACCGCGCTCTGCTTCTGGGACTTGTCCATCTTATGGTAAAGGCCAAGCAGCCTGGTCAGCTGCACCACACACAAATGCCTCTGCAGAGCCTTGATGTCAGCTGGCAGAGCAAATTCACTATCTTCTGGAGGAGTCAAAGGTAATGACCCAAGTAATCTGTTTATAAACTGAAGAACAAAGAATCTATCTGTAGTGATGGCAGACAATGCCACGGGTAATTTTAGTCATATTAGAAAGCATAACAGACCCCAGAACTAGGAGGGGACATCTACATTCTAAGAAACTTACACTGGTGTATTGGCTGGGAAAAAGGAGGTCCACAAAGACTTTAAGATCAGTGAAGCAGCATGGCTTATCACCAAATTTAATAAAGTACTGGAACATCAGATCTTCTGGTTCACCTGTAATCATTAGCAGACAGTCTCAGGAATAAAGTACACCAAGATTCAAACCATTATATGATAAAATACAGGGTGCAAAACACCTCATGTCTAAAGGGATAGTCAAAGTCAAAATAAACATTTAATGATTCAGACAAGAGCATACAATTTTTAGCAACTTTCCAATTTACTTATATTATCTAATTTGGTTAATTTTCTTGGTATCATTTGTTAGAAAGCATATCTAGGTAGGCACAGAAGCAGCAATGTACAGTTCGGAGCTAGCAGCCGATTGGTGGCTGCACATATATGCCTCATCATTGGCTGACCTAATGTGTTCAGCTTGCTCCCAGTAGTGCATTGCTGCTCTTTCAACAAAGGATACCAAGAAAAGTAAGCAAATTTGATAATAGAAGTAAATTGGAAATTTGTTTAAAATGTTAAAATGTACCAGAAAGAAAGAAAAATTGTCTCATGTCCCCCTTTAATCACTATCAATCTGCATCAATCACAAATCTCTCGTTAGAAATTCTCACTTGGTCAGAATATACAACACTGCCATGAAGTAGCTGTAGTTTAGCTCTTGCACCCATTACCAGTCTTGTCAGATTATTGCTACACTAACATAGTATTTCAGACAAAATCCACATTATATGAAAAAAAAATTGGCACTAGGAAACAGCATGTCAAGAAAATACTCTACTCCTATGTACTAGGAATTTGACCTTATTTTCTTTATAATCAACCACTATATAGCAGCAGATACCAAGTCCCCTAAGGCTGCTCTCACTTACCCAGCTTGTGCTCATCATTACAACCTCGCTGTCTTAGTCGCTGAATTAGTTCTAGTTTGGCCAGATATGGCCCGCGAAGCAGTCGAGAGCTTTTAGATGCACCAGTTACCTGCTCTTCAATAAATCTCACTGTCTGCTCTACAGTGTAGTCCAAGTCTCCCTCTAGGGACCTGAAAGGAAGGATATTCAAGAGTTAATTAAACAAATAGGAAAGCATTAGAGGCTTGTTCTGTATTTAAACACAAACAATTACACAAACCACTCCATATAACACTTTGTTACTTACATCTGCCCTTCTGCTGGTGAAGTCCAAGACTCATCAATAAGGTGAAATACTGAGTCAAAGTAGGAGAGATAAAACTGCCAATCATCTGAGCTACAGCAAAGGGAAATAAACAGTCAACAAGGTAAAGCAAACTAATAGCTCTACTTCAATTGCTGACATGAAGTTAAAGCAACAGCATCAAATTAACTTTAACCTTTAGAACTTGGCTGTACATCCTAAGGGCCGTTAGCACAATGTTCCATTCTAGATATCCAGATTCTTACATCTCTGTGTGTTTATTATTGAACATCTAGAAGATTCAGACCAATTGCCACTAAGGGCTAGATTTATCAAAGCCATTCTCCTGTAATATCGTCCAAAATAACGCATACAAACGGATCCTCATATTTATCAAAGCACTCTGCGCCTATAATTGCGCAAATCTAAAAGAAACTTCTTCGCACTCCACTTGCATTCGCCTAGGCGCACTCCTGAGTGCACCAATATACATTAGTAATAGGCGTAATTTAACAAATACGCCCAGTTGCTTATTCATCATTGCTTTGCGCCGATAATTCCGGCTGTAATTGCGTGTTGTATATTTCGCCATACAGACTGAGTCGAACACCATTTTAATACATGCTTTTACATCTTGTGATGCAGTACTTTACTGTTTGAACTAATTTTTCAAAAGTTCAGCGCAAAGAAGATAATGTTATTCCCAGTAATTTGCGCTTCCACAGGAGCATATGGTACCAAAAGTTTTATATATATGTATCAATATATTGATATATTTTATTTTTGTGTCAACATATGGCACAAACAGCACAGAAACATTATATAAAATAAATATTAGCTAAATAGTTACCTAAAAAACGTTTTTTTAATAATTAAAAAATGGCGGTGCAAGTATTTATAGGGATGTACTGTGACAAATAGGGAGTAAATGCTTTTTCCGACAGGCGCAATTTATCATTATTACGCCCCAGCTCGCCTGCGCAAAGTTAAGTCTATTTTTTTAATAAATTTAGGCACACGTGAGCCTCTCCGGAGGCGAGCTGGGGCACAGTTACAGGCAAAGAACATACAGAGTTCACCTAGCCTTTGATAAATCTAGCCCTAAGTGCCTTCCAAAAGCAGCTATATTAGCTTCAAAGGGCTTCAATTCTAAACCTAAAAATATTCACTAATTTCTATGTCTGGATATTTCAGTTATTCGGTTGGGAATTAAATGACAAGGTTTTCTCAGTCAGCCTACCAGAGTAAGCTGCGTTTTTAATTTTAGTAGACCCAATATACTGAAAAGAGTTTAGGACAAGGAGGGCAACAGGTTTTTTTTGGAAATAGAACAGTGAGAGAATACCTGAAATGGGTCACATTACATATTTTAAATAATTGTAATTTGTTGTAGTACAAACTGATCTCACACAATTCAGTTATATCAAACAGCAGAAAGGAGCAGCACTCTCACGTGTCCAATTCTAAACCACAGAAAGTAAAGACTAAGATTTGGCAGATTGTGATTACAACCATTCTATTAACTGCAAATTTTACAAGGGTTTGAGCTGAATCTAAGTTGTACCCTGATTTAGGTGGAGTTAAATCCCTCTTATTTATTATTTAAATAAAATAAACTGAATATAATAACAAAATAAGAGTGTTTTAAAAATGATTTGAAGTATAAATAATATATTAAAAGGGACACTAAACATTAAATACATGATAGATAGAATGATGCATTCAAAGAAAAGATTAGTCCATGAGTAACACGTAGATGTATTTTTTAAAGTTTCATTAGTTTAAAAAGTGACAAAATAAGTGTAAAGTTTTAGTGTCTATAAAACACTGGGAGCTGCCATGTTGTAACTTGTGTTACCTTCTCTGCTGTGGCCAATTAGGGACAGTTATAAATAGGTCACTAGAGTGTGCAGCCAATGGTTGTGCTGGATTTAACAGTGTTCTGCACTTCCATTTGTAACAGGAACTGAAAAGCTCACAATTTCAGAATGGAATTACAGGCAAAGAGGACAAAATAAATAATGAAAGTATATTGCAGAGTTGTTTTATATATACACAATTTATCATTTTATATTACCATCTCAAAGTGTTTAATGTCCCTTTAAGTTACTCAACTGTTGACAACAACAAAAATGCTACAACTCTAGGGGGCGCTTTTAACTAATCACCTGGTTTGATTATGAGACTCAATTGTCTCCTGCACAAAGTGAAGTGATAAAGATAATATAGTAAAAATCAACAATCTATAAAAATTATAATAAATTAAAATACTATTAATAATTAAACAAAAAACAAAAACAAAAAAAATACACAAAACCTGAAACAAACAAAGCCTGAGGAAACAGCCAGGAGAGCTGAGAAACGCGTTGCACTACTGTTTAATATACATAGGGTACATGTTGTGATATAATGAAATTTAAGGGGGCACTTATGAGAAGATAGAGATATTAGTGGTTAATAGTGTACCATATACAATATACAAATAACTATGTTAGGCATACATACAAATTTCAAGAAATCAAAAAAAGTCCCAAAGTACATAGGATGCACTTCTTTGGTATCACAAAATTCTACTCAAATTGGATTATCAAATGTTGGCTGCCTACTCCTCACCGACTGATCCGGGTAAACTGCAGAGTGTGAAAAAAAACAGAGGGGCGCCTCATGTACAGGATCATCCAACATATGTATAAACTCAACACAATATGAGCCAAATGGATACTCACATGTAAATAAAGTACCCTAATGAGCTGGTAGATGCAGGCTGTAGATTGATAGGGTGTAACAGCTCACCCACAGTTGGAAGTTCTTGTGTGCTGCAGTAAATATATGAAGCATAGACAACAAGCACTACATGTGCAAATCAATCAGAGTATAACCATATGTAATTAGTGCCAAATGGGTACTTCTTGCATGCTGACCAAGCACACCAATGTGCTGGTAGAGGCAGGCTGACAGATTTATACAAGGTGTGTCAGCTCACCCCACTAAGGTTCTCCCAATGGTCCAGATTCAGGAAAATGCTAGTGATTGTACTCCAGTAGGTAGTCAGTAAACACAAGCAGGTAAGGTGTTTCCCCTCAACTTGAATTTTTAAAAAATTGTATTTATTAAAAAAAAAAAAAAAAAAAAAAAAAAAAAAAAAAAGTACAAAAAGTGGAATTGGGGTATTCAAATATTCCCCTATCAATGCAACACGTTTCTCTGTGCTATACAGCCGTTTCCTCAGGCATAATATTCACCTCACCAATAAACCTGCTTTTTATAGCTCCTACCTAACAAAAATCAACCAAGTCCTCCCTTTTAGGGGGCGTGTTCTCTAATTAATTTGATACACCTGCACACTCAAAGTCTACCTGTATAAACATCCAAAGTTGTACATACTGCATCAAACCATATATACATATATTAGGCAGCAATCATAGAGAACAATGTATACCCCATAACATCAAAAATAAACATTTAATTTTACATCTCATTAGCTTCTTCATTAACTATTTAAGAGATTAAATTAGCACCCATTTCTGTTTCACAAATATTTCCATCCAATCTTTCAATAAATAATGGGGTCCTCCCTCTTTATAAGTCTTTGTCTGATCTCTATGTGAGATATAGCTCAAAATGTATAACATTATCCCTGTGTGTGTGTACAAACAAAACATTCCATCTATTTTTTATATATATATATATATATATATATATATATATATATATATATATATATATATATATATATATATATATATATTGTTTATTGTTATTTTCAGTCCTTTTTAAGTTCTCTTAACTGGCTTATGTTTGTCTACACAAATCCTACCTTTATTTCTTTGTTGAGTTGTCATTTAACACCCATCGATTCTCCTTTTATAAGGACCGAATATTATAGATATGGGTCCGGTTGTCTGCACACACTCTGGATTGTTTCTACACTGAGCATTGTACACTTCGGTGTTTTATCGTTAAAATTGTTAATGAAGAAGCTGATTAGATGTAAAATTAAATGAAATGTTTGTTTATTTTTGATGTTATGGGGTATACATTGTTCTCTATGATTGCTGCCTAATATATGTATATATGGTTTGATGCAGTATGGACAACTTTGGATGTTTATACAGGTAGACTTTGAGTGTGCAGGTGTATCAAATTAATTAGAGAACACGCCCCCTAAAAGGGAGGACTTGGTTCATTTGTGTTAGGTAGGAGCTATAAAAAGCAGGTTTATTGGTGAGGTGAATATTATGCCTGAGGAAACTGCCGTATAGCGCCGACAAACGCGTTGCATTGATAGGGGGATATTTGGATACCCCTATTCCACTTTTTGTACTTGTTATTAAAAAAAAAAAAAAAAAAAAATACAATTTTTAAAAAATTCAAGTTGAGTGGAAACACCTTACCTGCTTGTGTTTACCGACTACCTACTGGAGTACAATCACTAGCATTTTCCTGCACCTGAATCTGGACCATTGGGAGAACCTTAGTGGGGTAAGCTGACACACCTTGTATAAATCTGTCAGCCTGCCTCTACCAGCACATTGGTGTGCTTGGTCAGCATGTGAGTACCCATTTGGCACTAATTACATATGGTTATACTCTGATTGATTTGCACATGTAGTGCTTGTTGTCTATGCTTCACATTTACTACAGCACACAAGAACTTCCAGCTGTGGCACCCTATCAATCTACAGCCTGCATCTACCTGCACATTAGGGTACTTTATTAACATGTGAGTATCCATTTGGCTCATATTGTGTTGAGTTTATACATATGTTGGATGATCCCGCACATGAGGCGCCCCTCTTTTTTCCCCACACGCTAGGGTACAGCTTGTGCTCTTTTGTTTTTTAAAACAAATTTGTAAAATAAAATCTTATTTTTTGAGATTTTTGGAAGTCTGAGCTTTAAATATCCAGCTCACAGCAATAGGAGCAGTCAAGAGGATTTCCCCTGCTCTTTGGATCAGTGAGCTGGGACACAGAGTTCCCAGTACGCCCCACTAAGCACAATTGGGTGCTGCCACGCTTGTATGTTTTGAGAAGTATATACCAATCTCACATATCATCAGTGTTACACTAGGAGGCGCCCTTGTTCACATGGTTCTTTTACATTCTAAGCTTTATGGAGTAATAAACTATTGCAGAACATCTTAGGTATAGAAGGGAAGAAGCAACAGTACACATTTAGCTCTGCCAGCCCTAAATATTTAATCATTCAAATAAGCACAGGCTCAGTGCATGTGAAGCACAGACTCACTTCTGCAGTAGCAGCCTTTTGGAAAGAGCGTTGCATTCTGGCCATTTGCTTAACTTCTTGTACATGGCCATACATTTATTTTCACGACTCTGCAGCTCACTGGTCAACTTCTCTGAGTAAAAACACAAAATTTAAAATGTAATTAGTTGAGTTATTACAACTGCACATCTAAACTTCATATATTTAGAAAAAAAATTTGTGTGGAAATATTTAAATACACTTTAGCATAATCAGTTTTCCTCTCTATTGATTATAATCAGATTTGTTTTCATTAGCAATATTCTTTTACCTCCTAATTTGCCTCTTATGACCTCCAAGGCCTCCTCGTATTTACCCAAACGCTCCAGAATCATGTAATATAATTCCACCTACAAGCAAGATCACATGTAAATTGAGTTTAGAAAAAATGTTCACTTTTCTTTAAGAGATTATAAAGGCATAAATGTCAGGGTGCAAGATAAACCCCAAGGGACAGATAAAGGCACAAAACATGAAGCTCACTAGGTATTGCAAGAAGTACCTAGTAAATTCATGATTGGTGAACATGGATGGATAACTACAAGGGTGGATTTGATTTAAAGGGACAGTCTACTCCAGAAATTTTATTGTTTAAAAAGATAATCCCTTTATTACCCATTCCCCAGGTTTCCATAACCAACACTGTTATATTAATATACTTTTTACCTCTGTGATTACCTTTTATCTAAGCCTCTGCAGACTGCCCTCTTATTTCAGTTCTTTTGATAGACTTGCATTTTAGCCAATCAGTGCCTTCTCGTAAGTAACTCCACGAGCGTGAGCACAATGTTATCTATGTGGCACAGATGATCTAACGCTCTCTAGTTGAGAAAAGCTATCAAATGCATTCAGATAAGAGGCAGCTTTCAAGGGCTTATAAATTAGCATATGAGCCTAGCCTACCTAGGTTTAGCTTTCAACTAAGAATACTGAGAACAAAAAAAGTTGATTATAAAGTAAATTGGAGAGTGGTTTAAAATTATTTGTCCTATCTGTATCATGAAGTTTAATTTTGACAAGACTGTTCGTTTAAATCAAATTGACACACACACTGGTAACCCCCATCTTAGGTACTGGCAGACAGTCTGCCAGTATGAAAATAAGGCTTTTTTTTATTTTTTATTATATTATATTAAAATAATTATATTATTATTTTTTATTATTATATTTTCTAAAGTGTAGGATCCCTATATACCCCCAACAGCTCTCTAAACCTCCCCCCTCTGTTAGATGCCATCTTCGAAACTGGCAGCTGTCTGCCAGTACCTATAAACTGCTCTATTTTTAAAAAATATATATATTTTTTTAATTTAATTTTTTTTTTATTTAATGATTATAAAGTAAACTGGAGAGTAGTTTAAAATTATATGCCCTATATGTATCAAAGTTCAATTTTGACAAGACTGTTCATTTAAATCAAATTGATTTAAATCATTATTTAAATCACTAGTCAGTAAGAGTGATTTAATCCCTTCACTACCGGAACTTTCAGCCCAAAATACCAGAGAATTTTTATTCATTTTTGCTATCACTCATTTAAACAGAAACAGAGCCTTGTTTTTTATAATTTACCTGTCAAAGCTATGTATTTTTTTTTTTTAAGTAGACAACCCAAGGTATTGATCTAGGCCCATTTTGGTATATTTCATGCCACCATTTAACCAGCAAATGCAATCAAATAAAAAGAAAAAAGGAACTTTTTTTCACAAACTTTAGGTTTCTCACTGAAATTATTTACATACTGCTTGCGCAATCATGGCACAAATGTTTGTAAAAGTTTCTCTGGGATCCCCTTTGTTCAGAAATAGTAGACGTATATGGCTTTGACATTGCTTTTTGGTAATAAGAAGGCCGCTAATTGCAGCTGCGCACCACACTTCTATTATTCCCGGCAGTGAAGGGGTTAATTAGGCAGCTTTGTTTTAGTGTAGATCCCTCCCAAACAGCTCTCTTAACTCCACACACACACACACTAGTAAGCCCCATCATAGGTACTGGCAGACAGTCTGCCAGTATGAAAATAAGGCTTTTTTTATTTTTGTTATAAAAATATTTGTTATTATTATATTTTCTGTAGTGTAGGATCCCTATATACCCCCCAACAGCTCTTTAAACCTCCTCCCTCTAACTGTTAGGTGACATCTTAGGAACTAGTGCCAGTACCTATAAACTGCTCTATTTTTAAAAAATATATATATTTTTAATTTTATTTTTTTATTTAATATTTCTGTAGCGTAGTGTCCTCCCCTCCCGCAATCTTTAGTTAGGGGGGTTTCCACACCCACAGATCCCCTTTTCTGTAGCGTAGCTGCCCCATCCCTCCCTGTCCCTTTAATTTTTTACTGCAGCGTAGGGCCCTCCCACTCCCTCCCACCTCCCCTGCTAGACCGCCCACCTGCTACCCGCCTACCACCCACACCAGAAGAAGATCGTTACAGACAGTGACACACACAGTGTCACCATCTGTAACGATCAGGCATCTGCCCTAAATCAGAAGGCCGCTAATTACAGCTGCGCGGAGCACCGATCGCACTCCGGCTCCATATGCGGCAGATGCCTGAAGCTTCAGGAGCTCCAGCTTTCGGCTGTAACTTAACAGCTGGGAGTGCTAGAGCTTCCTGAAGCTAGGTCGTATATATACGTGGTGCGGTACAATAGCCAAAGTAAATACATTTAAATCATGATTTTCATTTTTAGAATAATACATTTTCCATTTATTTCAGACCATTACTGATTTGGTTATATATCACTAGATGGAATGAAATTATTTGGAGGTGAACTATCTCCAGTTTAATTGGTTAATTATTCATATTTGATCAACTTTTCACCTGTACTTTAATGGAAGGAGAAAAACAAAGAATTACTTTAATAATATCAATTGAAATAGTTTTATTTAACTAAAATAACATTTAATTGATAATGCTTGCCCTCCCTACTCCCACTTAGGTCCTTGGGCAGATTTATTCCACTCCAAACAATCTTCTATTCATGGAACTTCTTGAAACAGATTTGCATGGGAGCAATGGCATTAAAGGGACAATAAAATCAAAATTAAAACTTTCAATTTTTGAACACATTTTCTGATTTACTTAAATTTTCTAATTTTCTTTGTTGTCTTGGTATCCATTGTTGAAAAGCCTGCATAAGTAAGCTCAGAAGCAATGCACTACTGTGATATAGCTGCTTGTCACTGTCTCACCCAGTAGAGCATTGCTTTCCTTCAACAAAGGATGCCAAGAGAATGAAGCAAATATGATAATAGAAGTAAATCTGAAAATTGTATGCTCTATCTAAAACCCAAAGGTTTTTTTCATGATTAAGTCCCTTTAAGGCCTATTTATCAACTCTGTATGTTCATTTTATAAAACTTTTGCTGTAAAGAAGGGGCATGTTATTTCTGCACACACAAATTTACAGTTTTGAGAACTACAAAACCAAAAATATAGGATATCTTCAAGATAGAAAAATTGCCCAAAATAATCTTAAAGAAATCTCTGGGGGAGCATGAGGAATCTATATTTCAGGATGAATAACCTTTAGATTATAATGCATCTTAAATAGAAACTATCTTTAGAAAGATTTTTCCTCAAAAAGCATTTTATTTAAAAACAAAAAAAAAAAATCAGATTTTTTTTTTAAATCATTAATTGCACCAAAAGACTACCATAGCCCTGGGTAAAACTATATTTTTTGAACTTTTGACATCTTAAACTCAGTAAAATGTTTCTCACCAGAGCTGCGTTGATGGTTTATATATGTAATGGTTGTGCCACTGTCTGACTGGGCAACAACATCAGTGTCTGGATGTGAAAATATCCCATAAAGGTAATAAACACTGTCTTGTAATATTAACAAAATTGGAAAGTGTCTGGACTTTTTGAAGCGAGCTAGTATATCCAGTCATAAAAGGCTGGCATCAGAAAAAAATCATCAGCTAGAAAAGGAACAAGCCCACACTATAAACCGATTATAATGCACAACCACCAAGAGCCATCATCCAAAGTGAAAAGCAATGTGGTAGTCGAGAACTAGCAAATCTTATTATATATTTTCTTCTGATTAAAATGATTGGGGAGAAAATCACAAAGATGACCCAGAATTTCTAACAGCTAGCAGTGAGACGTGTCACAAATATAAACACAAAAACTCCTAGTACCTTAATAGACAAGTAATTGAATAATCTATTTTGAAGCAAATGATTACCTCAGCTTCAGCTTCAATCTTGTCCTCTTTTACCATTTTCGCAACCATCCTTTCAGCCAGTGGTAAAAACATTGTTTTTGAAAGATTCTCATCATGTGCTGAAATAGACTAAAGGGTACATGAAATTCAAAATGTATTTTATGGTTATGGGTTCCCAGTTTAATTATACTTCAAACCTACATTAGTCATTTTGTTATGTAATAGTAAATCAGTGTTCAGAATCCCATAAATATAGACTGGTTTTCCATTTCAAAACAAAAGTTTGACCAATATGACAAACTAGTCTAATAAAAACACAACACATTCTCAGCATACAAATTTTTTTGGTTGTTTTAGTTTTTTTATTTATTTAATTTTGTTAAACCAGAATTAAATATTTATTTTTGTAATAACACACTCATAATTTACTTTTCTCAGTAAACACAACTGTCTTATGTTGCTTTCTCCTTACCTGCATTATCAGGCTCATTACAGACCAGAAATAATAGGGATTTTTGGGGACAATTTTATAAAGTGCCATTCCCGCCTACAAAGCAAGAAATAGTAACATTTAAACTTTAGCATTAATCTGATGAAGTTAACTTTAGCTCACAAAAGAAAATACATTAAAAAGTTTATTTTTTGAAAGCATGTTGTATGATCTATGTTATGTCTCCAGCAATATCGTAGGAAAAACATTAACACAGACAGAATTTCTTAAGGCAACAACTACTTCAAAATGAGGTGATACTATATCATTTATCAATCTTGAATAGATCTAAAAAAATAAAAATAAAAAACAAACATACATGCAGGACACATCTGTACTATATTCTACCTATCCTTAAAATACTTTTATGGTGAAAACACAAAGTATGTTTTTTTTTTCAGAGAAGTGAAACTCTGGTTACATGAGGCAAAAATATTATTTCCAGCAATGGTTTCGGGGGATGCTATACAACACCAATTTATGGTTGTAGTACCATCTACCATCAACATATAATCTCAGTGCAGCAGGGGAATGTAGAGAAGGGGTTGAAAAGAGAGGAAGTGTAGACGTGCACACACAAAAAAAAAAAAAAAAAAAAAAAAAAAAAAAAAAAAAACACACACACACAAAACCTGAAGGGACAAGTTGAGAGGAAACGTGTGGGAATGAAGATTTAGATTCAAAAGATACAAAGTATATAGTAAATCATACAAAACGAAAGTGCTAACCAAATCCTAAACATAGCTTTATTGACATTTGACATATTCAAATTAACCACTTTTACGGATTTCCACATTCACTTCACTGATCTTTGATCTGTGTAATCATTTGTTATATTTTATGATCTATGTTGATATGTTGGTTAATGACATTTATCTTTATAAAAAAAAAATGTTTTTGAGCAACAGATATTTTTAAATTTCAAACAAAATTCTTTAAAAGATTTTTTTTTCTACATTTTGAGAGACAAAATAAAAAAATTACTATCAATTGCTATTAATTATATACTTCAGGTTGCAGAAGCAATGGGTATGTTTTCTTCAAAAGTAAAATGGCAAAGTATTCTTTATTTCTATTACGGAACATTAAGATCATGGTAGATATCAGCAATTAAGCGCTGCACAGCAAAAACAGAATTTATACTTACCGATAAATTTATTTCCTTCGGGCTCATGAGAGTCCACAGCTTCATAACATGTGGGATATATTCCAGTCTATCAGGAGAAGGTCAAGAACCCTCACAGAGCTTTAGCCCCTTCTCCTCCTCCTCTCCCATTTACGTATAGTCAAGCAGAGGAGAGACAGAAAGCAGGGTTACAAGGTGCAAAAGAGAACTGTCGTCCATATACAAAAATAGAACGGGGGCTACGGACTCTCATCGGTCCAAAAGAAATAAAATTATTCAGCAAGTTTAATTTCTCTTTTCCTTCTTAGCTGATGAGAGTCCATAGCTTCATAACATGTGGGATACAATACCAAAGCTGAGAGTCCATGTTAAGAATGGGTAGGAAAGAAAAGGCAGTTCCTATTTGCCGGACTCTGAGGCCTGAAGGACTTTCCTGCCAAAAGCAACATCAGAAGAAGCATAAATGTCAAAATGATAAAATTTGGAAAAAGTGTGAAGGGGAGGCCTGAGGACAGGTTTGAAAACCAGTGTTGTAGAGTGAGCAGTTAGTCTTTTCGGTGGCAGATTAACCGCATCCAATTAAGTCTTACAAATAATCTGCTTAAAACAGGATGCCAGGGCCACAGACATAGCTTTCTGACCCTTTCAAGGACAAGAGTAGTGGACAAATAAACTGGAAGTTTGTCTAATCTCTTTAGTAGCCCGAATATAGAACTTTAAAGCTCTGACAACATCTAGGTTGTAAAGTAATCTTTCTTTTGGATAAGGAGGAACAACTATTTCCAGATTAATATTTTCTGAGGATACCACCTTTGGAAGAAAATCATATTTGGTCAACAGGAAGAAAAGAACCTTCCAGAACAGCAGCTTACAGTCTTAAATATGCATAGGTTCAAAAGGAGAGCAGAGATAACTAAATTTAAGTTCCAAGGAGGAGAAATTGGTCTAACAGGACACATTCTCACCAGAACATAAATGTGAACATCTGGCAACTTAGCCAACTTTTAGTGAAACAAAACAGTTAATTGATATCTGACCCTTTAGAAAACTAGCTGATAGGCCCTTATCTAGTCCATCCTGAATTAAGTATTATAGGAATTTTAAAGGCTTTCCAAGAAAAAAAAAAAAACTCCAGAAGAACAAAGAAAGTAAGCTTTCAAGATGTTATGATAAAAAAATTTGTAGCAAGATTGGCAGCGCTGTGTCACTCAGGGGATAAAAGCTGTCCATGTCCTCTGCTGGACAAGATCTTCCAACCATTCTCACCTCCAAAATAAAGATCTACAATAGTGCAGTAACTTCAACAAAGTTGGCAGCGCCATTAGAATATACTCACAGGATTCAAGTAAAAATGTGCATTTATTGTTGAATCATCAGCAGGACATAGATAAGGTACAGCTTCAAGGATTTATTTAAAGAAATCACAACGCAATTCAGCTATTACATAGCCTCTCTCAAGAGCACATTAAAAACAGTATGAAACAAGCTTGTTTTACACTGTTTTTAATGTATCAAAAAATAATCTTTAAAATAGAGGCACTTAACTCAAAATTTACAAAGATGCTTTTTTAAAAATACTTACCATTGCGTTATCCATAACGTCGATCCTCCACCCGCATCACCTGCTTTCTTTAGCATATGGATGACAAATGTGGCTTCCTCCAATCTTTGCATGCCCTACGAGCTGGATCCCAAAGGGGCATGCAACGATTGGAGGAAACCGGATTCATCATTGATCTGCTATAGAAAGCAGGAGATGCGCGTGGAAACCAGTTTTAAGTTTACCATAACGCAATGGTAAGCATTTAAAAAAAATAAGCATCTTTGTAAACTTTAATGAATTAAAGTACCCCTGTTTTAAGATTATTTTTTTTGATACTGGGCTTTAATTCATTAAAGTTTACAATCACTTTAAGCAACCGCTGTAAAGATGTCTGATCAGAAATGGAGATGGGACTTGACTGAGAATGGACCATGGCCTGAAGAGCTGTAAGAAACACTTGGAGTTGCAGAACGTTAAGGTGTAACCTCTCCTCCATAGGGAACCAAACTCATTGCATGAGACCTCCAGATGCTGCGCCAGCCCAGGCGAGTGCTGATGTGAGTAATGAAAACAAAGGAAAACAAAATGGAAGCATAAATGCTATAGAGCATGAAGGAAAATAGGAACCTGGTAAGACACTGTAAAAGCTGCCTGAAAAAACTCTGCTTTCTCCTTGAAGCACAGGAGGGCTGAGGAATAACTTGCATTAGACACCTTCTGTATAATTAAAAATATGTTAAAACACACATATAATAGAGAACTGTAGAGACAAAGAGGCCTATTTATCAAATGTCTGTCGGACTTGATCCGACAGTGCGGATCAGGTCCGACAGACATCGCTGAATGCGGAGAGCAATATGCTCTCCGTATTTAGCATTGCACCAGCAGCTCTTGTGAGCTGCTGGTAAAACACCGCCCCCTGCAGACTCGCGGCCAATCGGCCTGCCAGCAGGGGGGTGTCAATCAACCCAATCGGGATGAATTGTGACAATCTCTGTCCACCTCATCAGAGCAGGCGGACAGGGTTATGGAGCAGCGGTCTTTAGACTGCTGCTTCATAACTGCTGTTTCTAGCGAGTCTGAAGACATGCCAGAAACACGGGCCCAAAAGCTCCATACGGAGCTTGATAAATGGGCCTCAAAATGAGAAGTGATATATAACAATTGGAGGATTGGACAAACGACTGGGATCTAAAGTTTAACACAGCAAAGTGTAAAATAATGCATTTAGGGAAGAAAAATCCAAATGTTAATTACAGACTCAATGACACTTTACTGACTGTTACAGATGACGAACAGGACTTGGGAATTATTATTTCAGATGATTTAAAATTTAGTAAACAAATTAGTATTGCAGCGAGTAAGGCTAGCAGAACACTTGAATGTAGAGGTATTTGCTGCAGAAATAGTAAGGTTCTTATGCCACTTTATAAATCATTAGTTAGACCTCATCTTGAGTATTTTGTGCAGTTCTTGAGGCCATATCTTCAGAAGGATATTAAAAAACTTGAATCTATGCAAAGGAGGGCTACCAAATTAGTACATGGTAAAAAAAACAAAAAAAAAAAAAAAACACACACACCTCACCAGGATAGGCTCAATGACCTAAATATGTATAGCTTAGAGGAGAGAAGGGAAAGAGGTGATATGATAGCAACTTTCAAGTACATTAAAGGGTTTAGTAAAACTGAGGCTGTGGGTATTTTACATAAAATGGAAAATTCAAGAACAAGAGGTCATGATCTCAAGCTGAAGGGTAGCAGATTCAGGAGTAATTTTAGGAAGCACTTCTTTACAGAAAGAGTGATTGAGTTATGGAATAAACTTCCTCAAGGAGGTAGTAATGAAATACTGTGGGAGACTTTAAAAATGCCTGGGACAAGCATAAGGCTATCCTATGAACTAGATAAGTTTATACTGTTAGGTGATATCGGGCAGACTTGCTGGGCCTGTGGCTCTTATCTGCCATCAATATTTCTATGAAAACAGGATCCACAGGTCTAAATCAAACTCTAGATTCCTTATTTGTGAAACTAGGTATGTTAATACTTAGCTTGACATAGATACTGTGTATGGAGACTAGCAATGTGTGTTGATGCAAGAACTAAAATATTTTCATAGATCCATGTTTGCATGCAGCTGAACAAACAATTTAGTATGAGATAAATTCAAATTAGCATGGTCTGTCAAAAACGGACTATATACTATTTACAATAATGTGATTAGATAAAGTACATGATATTAATGAGGTCAGAAGTAACCAGACAACAAAGCATACATAAAAGTGCATGGATTAGAAAATGTACATAAAAGTACCCTGTTCTATCAAAACAGTATCTCTGTTGTTTAACAGGAAAATTATAGAAAGGAAAGAAAAAAAATACGCTTAGGTGGAAACATTTGTACTGGTAATACAAAAAAACTATATAAATACAATACAAAACGTGTCTGCAAAATGTTTACATTTGCAGATTTGGTACATATACTGTATGCATGCCCCATTGCACTTATCTGAATTCATCCAGTGCAAGTAAATATACTGCAGAGGATTCTGCAGATATACCTGTAACCCCTCAGGTGGAGGCTAGGGACAGGTCCCCACAAAGCCAGAGGGCAGTTATGGCTGTTAGATTACCCACTAGGGTAATAGAAAGCACATAACAGAGGTAATCCTTACCCCTTTTTCACTCCGAGTCTATTTTTAATCTTCTTGGAGTGAAGTTTCCTAGGGGTACTGGGTCCTAAGTCAGGTCTGAGCCCACAAATCATATGGAAAAATAATAAACTCTTGATAGTAGAGCACCTTTGAAATTTTCAACCTCTCTTGTTGTGGAGGCCAAGAATAAAACTGGAGAGGGAGTGGGAAGGACAAAAGGTCTGTGATGTTCTTAACCTTCTCCTGATAAGGCTGGAATATAGCCCGCATGTTATAAAGCTATGGATTCTCATCAACTAAGAAGGAAATAAGGGTTTTACTATCATTCTGGAAGCACGATTTACAAGGTTTTACAAACCAAGAATAGTTCAGGGATATACCTCTTGAAAAGGCTGGTAAAACAAGGTTCCAAGTTTCTACTGCAGTAGCCAATTAGGGACAGGTGTGAATAACCTTATGCTCTCTGAGCTAACCTACTTACAAAGTAAAATTTATCAATGGTGTGAATATTGTTTCTATTGCCCCTTTTTGATCCAATCTTAATTTAAAGGGGCAGTCAAGTCCAAAAAAACTTTCATGAATCAAATAGGGCATGTAATTTTAAACAACTTTCCAATTTCCTTTTATCACCATTTTTGCTTTGTTCTCTTGGTATTCTTAGTTGAATTATTAGTTCATGCGTTTTCATATAGAAAACATTGACCTCCTGCACGTGAATTTACCGTGGAGTCAGCTCTGATTGGCTAAAATGCAAGTCTGTCAAAAGAACTGAAATAAGGGGGCAGTCTGCTGAGGCCTAAGCAGACTGCCTAGGTAATTACAGAGGTAAAATGTGTATAATGATAACTGTGTTGGTTATGCAAAACTGGGAATTGGTCATTAACCCTTTAAGTGCTAAGCACTTTCCCACCTGGGTGCTAAGCTGTTTTAATGATTTTTTTTTATTTTTTTTCTTCAGATCCCCAAGACTTACACTGTTGGAAAGGTTAGATGAGATACAGGCTTCTGAGCAGCATACCCCCTGCTCCTATACTCAACATTGTGAATTATAAATAAAGCTGCGTGACGTGAAGCCCAGGCGATGCCTGTCCCTATGCAGGCCTGATCGCCGAGATAGGAGCTGGTGGGAGCCCCTAGATCTCCCTTAAGGTGGGAGAGTGCTAGCGTCGGCTCTGAGCAGTCGTTAGCACCAGAGTGGGAAACTCTGCAACGACTCAGAGCCGTCGTTAGCACTCAAGGGGTTAAGGAATTATCTATCTTTTAAAACAACAAAAAATGCTGGTGTTGACTGTCCCTTTAATTCAGATCCATACAAAAAGGGGAAAAAAAATACATTTTAAATATTTACAAATTATAGTTGACCCTTTTTTGGCAAAAAACATACACACCATGAAATTAAATAAATACATATTTTAACTGACTGAAAACCTGTGTTGTGCATGGATCTCCTAATGTCTAGTCAAACTAATCAGGATTTCTATTGAAGTCAATGGAGGCATAGGAAATTCCATACAATCTATGCACAAATTGTGAGGTTTTACATTTGATCTTACTAGCCTATCAATTAATTTTTTGGAGAAATCTCTTTTCATAAATATGAAATCTAATTTGTGCCCCAATTTTAGGGCAGTAAAAGGTGCAAATCATGTGTATTTTACTTGAAGGGATATGAAACCCAAAAAAACAAAAAATGGATTTTGTTATTCAGACAGAGCATACAGTTTTAAAAAGTTTCCTATTAACTTTGCTTTGCTCCCATGGTATTCTTTGTTGAAGAGATACCTAGTTCGGTGTCTGGAGAACTACATGGCAAAAAAAAAGTGCTGCCATCTAGTGTTCTTACAAATGGAAAACATTCTTGCAAAACTGCTGCCAGATAGTGGTTCAGACACATGCACGGTACTGAGCTTACATCCCTGCTTATAACCAAAATATACCAAGAGAACAAACAACACTTCATAATACAATAAAATTAGAAAGATGGGGGACGGAGCTAACTTTGGAGATGAACGGTCGCACATCATAACAGCTCCGGCTATACTATCTATTAAAAACAAGCTTGGCGACCGTTCAAGCCCAAATATTCTATCACTATTGAAAATTTGGAAGCCCAGACGACCTAAACATCTAAATATAAAGAGTGAGACAATAGACAGACAACACTTCACGGTCTTAAAACCTTTCTTGCCAACTAGAACTTTTGAGAGCGCCATTTTTGGCCCACGTGGAAGCTAACAGATTGAATAAGACCGGCAAACCGCTAATTTTCTGCCTTCAATAGAGTCACTAAATCTGTTTCCAGCGGATTGGTATTTTTTTTTTCTTTGGGACTCTGAACATGGAGACTAGAATTGATATGCTGTTTAAAGGCTTGAGCACTCAATTGGCAGATCACTTAAGGAGCCTTATCAAGGAGATAGAGGCTGCATTTGCTCCTGACCTTGCTACTACTGCGAGCAATGATATAGCGTAGGCGACTCAGAAGCAGCACAATGTACCAGTGGCTCGACTGTTAGAGTGCTCTGATACCTCTGGATCATACCCACATCGGACCAGCAACTGATCCCCAAATTGCTGAGAGATTCCTATGCGATACCCTCCAAATTGACCAGATGACTATATATGATTCTTCAACTACGACAGACATAAACTTGCCTGAGAACAGCGGAATGTCTACCCCAAAAACTGAATGGAACTCTATACATCAAGTACCCATCCTGCCTACTCGAACAAAAAAACGACATATCTGCCGGGGCGGTTGTCAAGTCTTTGAGGAGCAACAGACAGAGGGTTGTACCGCGGCTCCAATGAGATGTGTCCTGGCAGTTCATTAGTGAGTCTTACTACCCCAGACTTACAGAGGAGATGCGATGTTCATATTGATTATGACAGTCTCCTGAATGGTCAT